>NC_133622.1:203331363-203631363 GCF_048593235.1 Sminthopsis crassicaudata
GACACTTCAGTTTTGAATCAACGAGGTCCTGTCCTACTGACCATAACTTTCTAACAAAACAAGCGTTTATTAAGGGCCCACTATGTTCCAAGCACATTCTAGGCACTTGAGTAAAAAGGCAACGGCAATATGGAAAACAACTTCAAGAAGCTAGTGATCTAGTGTTCCTTAGCTCAGTCACAAGATTCACTGGTTCCACTTTCCTAGAACCATTGCCATGACTAGAGCTGAATGGTGAGAGGTCTGACTCATGGCTAATAAAGAGTGGGACTAGAATTCTCCTGGCTCTTAGGACAATGAACTTCCCCCTGCGCTACATTATTCCCTCAGCCATATATACTGGGGACGGGTCAGCCTCTGGCAAAGCCTCCATATAGAGCTTTACGATGGCTTTACAGAGTGACAGCGCCTGGAACTTGGGGGGATGCGCCATCTTTGCTTTACAAGCAACAACCTGTTTCCTTCTTTGTGAAAGAAGAGGACCGGCCTACATGTTACCCAAGATCCCTTTTCAGCTGGAAAGCTGGGCTCCTATGGAAGAAGCAGGTTGTGTAGCAAATATTTTGTAATCATTAAAGGTATTGATGAAATGACTAGTTACATTATTATTTTCTCTTTCCTTTCCATGTCAATCTGTCTTCCTGCCTGCCTTCTTCCAGTCTGTCTCCGCTTCTCTAACTCTGTCTCTATTTTTCTCTCTCCAATATCCCTTTTATTTTTATTTATTTTTAATATACCATGCATTATGAATCATATTGGGAGAGAAAAATCAGAGCAAAAGGGAAAAATCATGGGAGAGATAACAAAAAGGGAAAAAGGAAGTGAACATAGCATGGGTTGATTTACATTCATTAATTCTCTCGAATATCTCTCCTTATTTCCATCTCTTTGATTTTTTCACTACCTTTCTTTCTCATCAATCTCTCTGGCTTTGTACCTGTCTTTCTATGTCTTTCTCTCTTCTTTCTCTCTCTCATTAGGTTTCTTCCTTCCTTCCTTCCTTCTTCCCTCCCTCCTTCCTTCCTTCCGTCCTTCCTTCCTTTCTTCCCTCCCTCTCTCTCTTCTTCCCTCCCTCTCTCTCTTCTTCCCTCCCTCTCTCTCTTCTTCCCTCCCTCTCTTCCTTCCTTCCTTCCTTCCTTCCTTCCTTCCTTCCTTCCTTCCTTCCTTCCTTCCTTCCTTCTCTCTCTTTCTCTCTCTCTTTCTTTTTTTCTCTCTTTCTCTCTCTCTTTCTTTTTTTCTCTCTTTCTCTCTCTCTTCTTTCTTTCTTTCTTTCTTTCTTTCTTTCTTTCTTTCTTTCTTCTTTCTTTCTTTCTTTCTTTCTTTCTTTCTTCTTTCTTTCTTTCTTTCTTTCTTTCTTTCTTTCTTTCTTTCTTTCTTTCTTTCTTTCTTTCTTTCTTTCTTTCTCTTTCTTTCTTTCTTTCTTTCTTTCTTTCTTTCTTTCTTTCTTTCTTTCTTTCTTTCTTTCTTTCTTTCTTTCTTTCTTTCCTCAGAACTGGCTTGCAACTAAGAGGTCAGCTAATCCAACCATCACCAGCAGCTGAATGGCATTTGTTTGTGGATGGTGTGGCCCATGGAGCTCTCATGTATCAGGACTCAAGCCTCTTATTCTTAAAGAACAGCTAAATTCATACTGGGAGATGGCTGGGCCTAGTGAGCAGGCCCCAGCAAGAAGCTCAGGATGAAGGCAACAGGAGGGACAAGGAATACTTTAAAGGACCTTGTTTGGCTTTTTCCCAATGAGGTCAAAGGAAATCCTGGAGGCTGGTGTCTGGGGACTCCTGACAGCTCCCTCCCTTTCTTCCCTTCATACCCTGAGTGATTAATGAGGGCATTTGAAAGGCAATTAGCAGAAGCAGGTTTGGCTACCTTGAAGCTTATTCATCAGAGCCCTTAATTCAGGGGGTCAGAGCCAGAAAAGAGCCCTAGTCTAAGGCCTACCAGCCTGTGGCAGTGCATTTTGTCGGCTACGCTCTGAGGATGGCGAGTTCAGAGTTGAAAGCTCCAACATGGAATTGGGAAAGGGAGGAAGAGACCACAAGCCCTTTCTTCCAAAAGACCCAATGGACTTGGGTCTTGGCCAATCTCTACTGCATAAACTTGAACAACTCAATTATCTTCTCTCAGCCCCTGTTTACTCATCTATAAAATTAGAAGGCTCAACTTGATCTCTAAAAGTAGTTTAATAATAGATACCTCATTGCTCATATTTCTGTTGTAACTTATGGTTACAATAAGAGGGATGTATACGGATGATAAGCACAGCACATATTTATGGTTGTTCAGGACAGCCTACTTTTCAAGGCCGCATTTGGGGCTTTCTTAACAAAGATGCTGGAGTGGGTTGCCATTTCCTTCTTCAACTCATTTTTACAGATGTGGAAACTTAGGCAAACATGGTTTTAGTGACTTGCCCAAGGTCATGTAGTTAATAAGTTCCTGAAATCGAATTTGAACTCGGCTCTTCCCAACTCCAGGCCTGTTGCTTTGAGCCACCTAGCTGCCCAGTATTTCTAAGGCCCAAACAAAGGCCCAAAGTGATTAAGGAACTTAGGAAAGGTTACATAGCTAGTGAAGGACAGAGCTGGAACCAGGACCCAGGTCTTCTATCTTCCAATCAAGTATTTTTTCTTTTTTTTAATATAAGAGTTTACTGATATCTTTTGTTTTTATAGGGTCAAAATTTGTCAAATTCTTTTTCCCACCTAAGCTGCTTAATTTCACTCCTCATTCGTTCTATGAGTCTATGGTTAAGTGAACTTGTCACAAGTTTTCTTGTTAAGAGAGGAGATGGGAAGTCTTAGAGATGTGAGACCATGGGACATCTGACCTAGCAAAGTCCTTCTTAATACATGGAACCCTGAGACATCTGAGGTTGCAAAGTCCTTAGAACTTGGAACCATGGGACATCAGAGATAGAAAAGTAGTTAGACTTCCTAGCTGTGTGGCCCTGGGCAAATCACTTAACTCCAATTGCCTCAGGAAAAAAAAAAAAGGAAGTTAGAACATGGAACCATGGGACATCTGAGCTGAAAAAGTCCTTAAAACATGGTACTATAGGATATCTGAGCTAGCAAAGTCCTTAGAAAATGGAACCATGGGATATCTCAGCTAGTAAAATGCTTAGAACATAGTACCAAGGGACATCTGAGCTAGGAAAGTCCTTAGAATGTGGAACCATGGGACATCTGGGCTGGAAAAGTCCTTAGAACATGGAACCCTGGAACATTTGAGCTGAAAAGGACCTTAGAACTCAAAACCATAGAATGTCGGATCTAAAAGACATCTTAAGATGTGGAATCATAAAATGTCTCCGAGGAACTGCAAGACCTGGAATGTCCCAGCTGGACAAAACTTCACATCTCCTTAGCACAAGTGAGATGACTGAGGCTCAGAGAGAGCTTTCACCTCCCACATCATGCGGCTGGGCTATGGTAGAATAACAGGAGGACAGTGTTTGCCATGGCTGCAGCTGGTGATTCCAAGCTGGTTGAAGCCCGTGAGTCCAACAGTGCTTGAGAGCACCCAGCATTATTGCAGGTCTTACTGATTCTTACCTTTCACCACAGCCCCCGATCTGGCAGGAAGAAACAGGAGAATGAGACTGTACTTTTTACCTATGCAGAAGGGAAGGGATTAAATGTGTTTCTGTTTCTAAAACAAAAAATTACATTAAATATCTGCTTGTTTATGGACTTTACATAATGTTGGTAAAGCCTCATCAGTAATAAGGCATAATTACTCCATTTTCCTGACGCAAATACATTTATTGCTCCACAGTGAACTGCAATTAATATAAAAGCAGCTTAGGTAAGTCATTAACAAGGTTTAATGGGTTTTAAAAATATTAATTAATATGTTAATAAACAGCCATTTGTTAAGACTCTAACTTGGCCCAGCAGGGGCCACAGGAAAAGCTCATAGAGTAGGGAGAGCACAGGAGGCTACGGGAGGTGAATTGAGGTCCACAGATTGGCTGCCATGGGAACCCCAAGATCTCAGAACATTGAGCACTCATGAAAGCACCTGGAAAAAATATGAAACCCTCAAATTCAGGGTCTTTTTTTTTAAGCACCATGGCTCCCATCCTGTACCCTTAACCTTGGGGGTCTGAGTAACTGCTGAAGTATAGTGCACTAAAAGTCAAGAGATCTGGGTTCTTAGATGACCTTGCACATTCTTTACTTTCTGTGAGTTTTTTCTACATCTACTAGCTCTAAATCCTATGCTTCTTAAGAGCCATATGTTTAGAGTTGGGAGAGACCTTAGAATCCCTTTATTTTACAGAAGAGGAAACAGAGGCTGAGAAGCGGTGACTTTGCCAGGATCATACAGCTAGTAAAGTATCTGAGGAAGGATTTGAACTCAACTCCATTGTCAATGCTCTATTTATTTTGATGCTCAACTGTCACCACTTCCTCCTGTTGCCTTCCACCACAGCACCTAATATGGAGTTAAGTGCCCAGGCCACCTAGGAAAAGCTTACAGAAATAATGGGAATAAAAGGAAATCCAGTTTTGTTCCTAATATCTTGAGATCATCAAAACATTCTTTGAAGCTAGTTTATTTTTCTAGCCCCTGTGCTACTGCATATTTCTGCATTTAAAGAGTGATTTTGAAATATACACTATAAACACCCACTATCAAATGAAGAGTTTATTTGTGTTTAAAATTTAGAACAGTGACAGTGTCAACTGCAAGGTGCAATATTTTTGTTAGACTCTATTTTTCATAAATGAAATATTTAACTTAATTTGAATGTCTTTTAGATGGAAATTTATCCTTTTTTAATTGTTTTAAAAGTTGATTTAAAAATGAAGAATGAATCAAGAAAATTAAACATTACAACAGTGTTATTATTAAATAGTAGCCAACAATTTCTGTTTTATTAAATATATTTCTAATTTATTTATTAATAATTTAATTAAAATATAAAATATATTAAAAACTAAAAATTTTGAAATATATAAATGTGAAAAATCTCTGCCAAATTTGCCTTTATATTTAAAACTTTTCTCATTTGTATCGGTCTCTTTATGTGGAAAAAATCTTCTAAATTAAAGGTGTCCTTTAGTCAGTTATGATACATGGATAAATCTAGATATGTTGTCTATTAAATATGAATAGGTGAAGATCAAATCTGCAGAACCTAAGAGTTGAAACCAGAAACCATATTATTATTATTATTCATTTCAACAAGCCAATATGTAGGTTTATATTTCCTTCTTTTCCCAAAAAAATACATTAATGTCATTAAAAAGCATTAATCTATATTCCCCTTTTTTCATATATATATATATATATATATATTATATATATATATATATATATATATTTACTGGCGTAAAAACAATTTTAAACAAAAGAACATTTTCACTGTCTGAATTTTTTGGCCATTATTATTATCTTTTTAATTTTATGATTTTTTGCTAAAAATAAGTTTGTTGCAGGGGAAGGGGAATATTATCAAAAATTATTTGCTCTGGGTGTCAAATGCGCTAAGGGACATCAAAGCTCGTAAGAAATCTCAAACTTTGTAAGTGTTTTTTCCAAGCAGTGACAGTACTACTTCTGATTTCTATCTTCACTGATCCTGGGAGGTAATGCCAGCGGGATGTGGTCTCCAGCAGACCTCACCTAGCCAGAAAAGCTTCGAGTATGGGACTGACAGTGGTCTTGTATGTTTGGGGCACAAAGGCCAGCTCAGCTAAATCAAGAGAAACTCAGCACAAGCTTGGTTGTGAGGTCATTGTGGATTGGTAGAGAACATATGAACATCAATGAGATCAAATCAGATTACCTCTCTAGGATGCCATTTTTCCATCTGTAAAACTGGACTTAGTGGGTTGTAAGGTACCTTCCAAATCTATGTTTCTCTCTCTCCCTTCCCTTCCCCCTCTGTCTTTCCTCCCTCCTTACCTCCCTTCCTTACCTCCCTCCCTCCCTCCCTCCCTCCCTCCCTCCCTCCCTCCCTTCCTTCCCTTCCTTCCTTCCTTCCTTCCTTCCTTCCTTCCTTCCTTCCTTCCTTCCTTCCTTCCTTCCTTCCTTCCTTCCTTCCTTCCTTCCTTCCTTCCTTCCTTCCTTCCTTCCTTCCTTCCTTCCTTCCTTCCTTCCTTCCTTCCTTCCTTCCTTCCTTCCTTCCTTCCTTCCTTCCTTCCTTCCTTCCTTCCTTCCTTCCTTCCTTCCTTCCTTCCTTCCTTCCTTCCTGTCTCTGTCTGTCTTTCTGTCTGTCTCTCCCTTGTATTTTTACCCTTGGTGCCTAGTTCAGCTCCTGACACATAGTAGGCACTTAAATGCTTCCTGATATAAGGAAAGGAAGGTTTCATAATCCTTAGCAATGGGTTCTGAATCTTTGTGGTAATATCCTTTACATTCACTTGAATTGCCAAAATAGGTATTAGAAGAAGAGTTCTGTAAATGTTTAACAACTGGCTGTCCAAAAAAAAAAAAAGTGGGGGCACTCTGGACACACTTTTAAGTTTAATCTGCATTAATGATATTTCTTCCACCACCTTATGATGCCTGGACAATCAACAAAATAATAAAATAAGCCCCATCTGTTGCTTTTTGCCATTTTCCACCATGTAAATGCTCACACTGAAAAATTTAATGATTGTCTCTCAGAAGCCGGTTAAAGTTGCTCCCCCGCTTCTGGTAGGAATCAGGTGTCCTAAGTATTGGAAGATTCTCCTAGATGCATGCCCCAGGACCAAAGAAGATGGCAGAGCTTTCTGTCGTGAATATCGGGTCACTGTCTCACTGACTCTAAGCAGGGATCCACCAACATTGTGACTCACTTCTTCTTTCTCTGACTCTGTTGTATCATCTGATGCTTCCCATTTCTTTTGCTCTCTCCTGGCAGGTGGAGGGATTTGTCCTTCAGCACTCTGGGAATCAGAAAACCTCAGTTTCTTGGTTGTTCCTTTTCTGGGACACCTTCCTTAAGCTGAAATTCAGTTTCCCCATTTATAAGATGGGCTAAACTATTTTTGCTCCCATGCTCCCACCTAAGAAGTGTAAGTTCGGTCAAGTTCTAGGGAGCTTCAGCTCTGCACCTACAGATTGGGAGAGGTGAGAAAACAAAGGCCATCTTTCTTTAAGCCCATCTTTTGGATGTGCTATTCTGGGCACCATGTTTTGAGAAGCAGAGCCAAGGTAATTTTCCTAAAATTGAAGACTATATGAAGTATAGGGATCAGGGAAACAATTGTGCATAGAATAAGTAAGCAAGTAGGATTGAAGAAGACCCAGGTAATTAAAGATAAAGCAAGTCAAAATTCAAGCAAACAGTTAAGCTGCAACAAGTGGAGGATGTAAGAAAGAGGGAGGCATCCGGCCAGCAGTATCAGAACCAAGGAAATGTGGCTTGTATTGGGACAGCTCCTGTCCTAATCTCTACAACTTTTGCCATTATCCCTGATCAAAGTCAATCAATCCCCAGGGACCCTGGCCTATGGTTAGCAGGGGCTGAGCTAAGAATCATCATTTGGAGGGGCAAATTTGGAACAGAAGGTTTTGCAGGGATCAATGTTGAAAAAATTACCCATGTATATGTTTTGTAAATAAAAAAATATAATAATAAAAATTATATATATATATATATGTATATATTATAAAAGAATCACCATTTGGGGAAGTAGCGAAGGGCTTCTTAAACTTTTTTCCATTTGCAACCTCTTTTTGCCTGAAAAATTTTTACATGACCTCAGATATATAGGTATATAAAATAGATATACAAATCAAACATTTACTGATAATAAATTAAAAATTCAAGACCCACACATTCAGTTCCAGGACCTCATGAAGGGTCAAAAGCCACAGTTTAAGAAGCTGAGAATTAGAAAATGCTTTAGGTGTCTTAGGGCCTAGTCTAAGCCCAGGTGATTATCTCCTGGCTCATTTCATAGATGTACCCCAATATAGAAAAGGATAATATTAGCCTCTTTTACTATATCTGGAGAATGTTGCAGAGATTCTTAACCTGAATTCCCTAAACTTACTGTTTATGTTTTATAATAGTATTTCAATATAATTGAATTCTTTTGTAAATATAAATATATTTATGTATAATATGTATGTATATGTGTATCTCTACATATATATATATAGAGAGAGACAGACAGACAGAGAGAGACAAGAGAGAGAGAAAGAGAGAGAGAGACAAGAGAGAGAGAAAGAGAGAGAGAGAGACAAGAGAGAGAGAGAGACAGAGAGACAGAGAGACACAGAGAGAGAGACAGAGAGAGAGAGAGACAGAGAGAGAGAGAAACAGAGAGAAAGAGAGAGACAGAGAGAGAGAGAGAGAGAAAGAGCAAGAGCGAGCTGGGAGCAAATGGGAAATGTTTCCTGTGGGAAGTGAGTTTGATTTTTGGATCAAGAATAAAGAAGTATGTATAATGGCTATGTATAATATATATATATATATGGATTATATATAATTTTATTATATAATATATAATCATATAGTTTTATGTATAACTTTATTATTTAGCATATTTAGAATTTAGGATAAATATTATTATTTAGAAACATTATTCTGGGAGGGGATCCCCAGGCTTCTCCAGACTGCTCAGGAGTCTATGACATAAAAATGTCGAAGAACCCCTGTTTGGGAGTCTAGAGGCCAAGCTTTAGTTTCTTTCAGATGAAAGGTTGGATGGGAAGGAGGACCCCTACGGTCCCTTCCATCTCTGACATTTTGTGACTCTATGAACTCGCCCCCTGCTATTTGGGAATGTGCAGGACCTGTGGCTCCCCAAGGCGTCCCCTCTTCCCTGGGCCTCTCCAGTGACTCCAGCACCTGGTGGCCAATTGCCTGTTGCAGATAATTAAGCCCTCAATTAGCAGCAGTTAGTTTTCACCTGTCCCTCTCTGCAGACCCAGCTAATTAGTAGGACTGGGGCCTCCTTCTCCCCCTAGTCTCTCCAAATAAGGGGAGATTAACTCTTTAATCACCAGCCCACTACTCAGGCTAAATAGAGTATGTCTTGGACTCCAGAAAAGGGCTGTTGAAAGCCGTTAAAGGAGCTGGTAGTTGGGGTGAGAATACCCTAAACCCTGCTCACTGAACTATCCTATTTGTGCTTCCTACAATCTGTCTAGAAAACTGGAGTGGGGGTGTAATGGATGGAGACCCTCGTGGAAACTGAAGTATCCCTATTTGCATCGGAGATTCCAAACTTGGGAAAGTGCTGTAGGAATTCACTGCTTTAAGACTGGCTATGAATTTTTACTTAGCTTTGCAGTATTATTATAATGCTTATTAGATTATTATATTCCACGTAGGGCCTAAAAGAGGTGGGCAACAAGCATCTTTTAAACACTGCTTATGAGCAGGGGTGGGCATGCAAGTATAATGCCCTCCTCAGAAAAACAGTTCCTGTCATCAAGAAGTTTAATGGGGGAGCACAATATGCCAAAGTAGGAAGGGACCTGGCTCAGGTCACAGGGGGAGCTTGGAGGGGACGGGGATCCTGGGAGGAGCTCCCCAGTAGAAGAAGGAGGATCACAAAGATGATCCAGGCAGCTGAGACATGGGGAAGTCTGAAGAGTAAGAATCAGAAACAGGAGGGGAAAGAGGCATGGGTATGGGAGATAGGACATGCAGTCTGTGGGGAGTGACTGCTATTTAAGGACTCTAAGGGTGTGGGGAGCTGGTTTTGTTGAGCTCAAAGATTATGGGCTCTCAGCTCTCTCCTCTCCATCATAGTCTCCTCTCTCCTCCTTGCCTCTCTCAGCCTCTCTTCTGGAGGATTAAGGGCAGAGCCAGCTCTGTGGAACTTCAGCGGAAGTCCTCAGGGTCGGGAGCTGAATGCTCTGCCTGCTTGGGCACTGATCCCCAACATGCTGGAACTGGGTGTTCACAGGGGATGTGTGCTGATGGAAATCATTCCGGGACTGTCAGATTCATTGGGAAAGCCGGGCCTTAAGAAGGAACGGCCATTAGGTTTCCAGTCAGGTGAGGCAAAATTTCCAAACACCTTCCTGTAGCAGATTCGGCCCTTGTCCTGGGGAGTCAGTTTAATATCCAGCCAGGGAGATAAAATGCCCCTGAAACTTTTAGAGGAGATGGCAGTTGTAGTCCGATCGCTCATCCGTATTCAAAGGAAAGAGTGTACGGATTGAGTTGTGTGGGAACAAATAGGAAATGTTTCCTGTGGGAAGTAAGTTTGGAGCCCGCAAAGATCATTGGGTCAAGAATGAAGAATCTGGCAAAGGAGATGAAAGAGGAGTTATAAAAAGGCAGACAGAGACACAGAGAAAGAGAGAGACAGAGAGACAGAGACAAGCAGAGAGTCAGAGAGAGAAGAAGAAGAGGAAGAGGAGGAAGAGGAGGAAGAAGAGGAAGAAAAAGAAGAAGAAGAAGAAGAAGAAGAAGAAGAAGAAGAAGAAGAAGAAGAAGAAGAAGAAGAAGAAGAAGAAGAAGAAGAAGAAGAAGAAGAAGAAAGAGAGAGAGAGAGAGAGAGAGAGAGAGAGAGAGAGAGAGAGAGAGAGAGAGAGAGAGAGAGAGAGAGAGAGAGAGAGGGAGAGAGAGAGGGAGAGAGAGCAGGTTCATGAAAATTCAGGGAGAAGACCATGTCTTTAATGAGACAGTACTCAGCAGTGTCAAATGTGGCAGGGAGGTCAAGAAGGATGAGGACTGGGAAAAGGCAAATAATGACTAGATCACTGGTAACCGAGGAGGTGGCTAGTGCAGTTGGCTCGTGAGGTCGAAAGACACATGACAGGGTATGGGCAGTAAGTGGAAGGCGGGGTAGGGGGATTAACAAAGGTAAAATTCAAAGGCTGAGGGAAATAAGCAAACTGGTTCCATCTAAGATCAAGACTTTGAAAGGGGAAAAGTGAGCCTGGAGTAGGAGGATGGGGTGACTGGGTGCTGCAGGGAGGATGGAGAACAGGCTCAGGGGAAGTAGAACTGGGTGATGGAATGCCCAGCTTCTTAAAATGCGGTTTTCCACACCATGTGGGGTCTCATAACTCAATATAGGGTTATAAAATCATAATTTATTATCTTTAAATATTTTATTTGCATATCTACTTTATATATCTATATATCCAGGATCATGTAAAAATTTCTTGGGCAAAAAGGGTCACAAATGGGAAGTGATATAGCAGATAGATCCCTGGATCTGAGTTTGAATCCTGTCCCAAACATATACTAGTTGTGTGACTCTGAGCAATTCGCTTAAACAGCTTGCTAGCCTCAGTCTCTTCAGCTATAAAATGGGCATTATATTGGCCTTTAGAATCATAGATTTGATGCCAGTGTCAGATGAGGGAGCAAATGTAAAGTGCCGTTCAAACTGTAAAGTGCTGTACAAAATACTACTATACTTATTATCATGTGGAGATTATTGTCAGATGGAGGAATATCAATGTTGGAGATAATGGATAAATTTGTGGGTAAAATCAAAGGCACAAGCATTTCTGTGTGGAACTGTACTAGAGCGAAGGGGCAAATCATGGGCACTGAGAAGGTTGACAGTCTAGGAAGAAAGAATATTTAAAAGGGCATCAACATGGAAATTGAAGTCCCCAATTAGTAAGAATGAGAGTTGAGGTTCTAATAACCTAAGTTATTATGAATTATTATTTTATTATTAACATATTAAACTGAGTAATAATATTAAATAAATATTAATTGGTTATTAATATAACTTTGGTTATTAGAATGGAGAGGAAGACCTTGAATCAGGATGCTGAAGTCCTTGAAAAAGGAAACAATAGCCTGGAAAAGCTGGTAGATAATAGTCCTAGCATATGGGCGGGGATTTTGTTATTGGGTCATTTTAATTGTGTGTGATTTGCTATTTCCTTCCCTGATTCATTTTACAGGTGAGGAAACTGAGGCAAACAGGGTAAAGTGACTTAGTCAGGGTCACAAAGCTAGTGAGTATCTGTGGCTGTATTTCAACTTCCATCCTCATGGCTGTAGAGTTGGCACTCTGTTCACTGTACTTGATCCATAGCTGCCCCTACGGGCAGGGATTTATCTTAGAGAGATGAAACTTCAAAAGTGGACAGGTCACTGGATAATAGGGGGAGAGTGTGATTATGGGAGTAGCTAGGAGGAGCAGAAGCAATGTACTCCTTCTCCTGACATGGTCTTCTCAGAGCCAGAAAGGGTGGTGTATATCTATAGGGTTTTCTGAAGGAAGCCAAGTTTCTCTGATTGCAAGGAGATAGAAAAGAGCCACAGAGAAACTATTTTAATATGAAAGACAATCTGTTATAATTGAAATGGGAGTGTAATCCACAGAGCTCAATCAGTGGGGAAGGACAAAGTGGGACTGGGGCTGACCTGGAGAGCTGAGGGCGTGAGAAGTGCTTGTCGGGGAAGGACGCTTCCCCCTAGGGAGCCTGTGGTCCCAAATGACTGGGATCTTGAGTGGGTCCGTGAGAAGAGAAATTGTCCCATCCTTTGCAGGGATGACATCTTCTCTCCTCCTTCCTCCTAGTATCCCCTATCTGTTTTCCCACCCCCAGCCAAAGATATGGCACTGACCTATGGGAAAACTCCAGACACCTGATCTATATTGGCTGGACACTAATCTTTGGTCTTATTCCCAGTTCATTAAATTGTTTTTAGAGTTTTTTTAATTAAAGATTTTATTTTCAAAACATATGCATGGATAATTTTTCAACATTGACCCTTGTAAAAGTTTGTGTTCCAAATTTCCCTTCCTTCCCCCCACCCCCTCCCCTAGATGGCAGGTAATCCAACATATGTTAAACATGTGCAATTCTTCTATACATATTTATACAATTATCTTGCTGCACAAGAAAAATCAGATCAGAAAAGGGAAAATAATGAGAAAGAAAACAAAATGCAAGAGAACATCAAGAAGAGTGAGAATGCTATGTTGTGATCCACACTCAGTCCCCACAGTCCTCTCTCTGGGGGCAGATGGCTCTCTTCATAATAAAACCAATGGAACTGGTCTCATTGTTATAAAGAGCCTCTTCCATCAGAATACATCCTCATACAGTATTGTTGTTGAAGTGCATATTGATCTCCTGGTCCTGCTCATTTCATTCAGCATCAGTTGATGTAAGTCTCTCCAGGTCTTTCTGAAATCATCCTGCTGGTCATTTCTTACAGAACAATAATATTCCCTAACATTCCTATGCCATAACTTAGACATTCCCTGACTACTCATCTACTCAGTTTCCAGTTTTTTACCACCACAAAAAGGGCTGCCACAAACACATTATTTTTTTTTAAGATTTAGATGTATTTATTTACTGGGTGAGTTAATAAGAAATTGTCTACTTCCACAACAAAGCAGAACAATTCTAATATTCTACACACTTTCAGGGTCTTTCCTTTGCTGTCTGATTTTTCTTTTTAATAATCAGAGTATGGTGCCCAGTTCTAGACCACATGTTCAGAAGGATGATGATTAACGGGAGCACAAAGGTGACAAAAGAAAGGTGACGAAAATGGGAGGGGATTTGAGATCTTACCCAAAGGGATAATTTGAACCAATAGGGGATGTCCAGCCTAAAAAAAAGAAGAAGAAGGCTCGAGAAGATTAGAGGGAAGAAGGTAACAGGGAAGATTCCTCTTTTCAAGTATTTGAAAAGATAAAACTTGTCCTGCTGCAAGTGAGAGTAACTTTATGAGTCTTATCTCTGGCCTCTGAGGAAAAGTATCGGTGTAGTTGAATAACTGGTAAACTGGCCTCAAATCAGGGAGATCTTGCTTGGCTCCAGTCCATATTAGCTATTTTACTTTGCTGTTGTTGTTCAGTTATTTTGCAGTCATGTTCAAATCTATGGGACTCATTGGGGTTTTCTTGACAGATATACTAAAAAAAATCCATTTTCTTCTTAGATTCATTTTGCAGATGAGGAAACTGAGTCACACAGCTAGTAAGTGTTTGAGGCTGCATTTGAATGAGGTCTTTGTGACTTCAGGCCCAGTACCCCATCCACTGAATCGCCTAGAAATTTAACTGGTTGCTTAGTGCTCTAGTGTTTGCTCAGCAGCCCTCTGGGGGTACAAGCGGCAGAGGTGCTGACTTGTATTAGCTGAGGGAATCTCCACTCCTGAAAATTCCCTATTATAGTGAGATTGCAACTCCAGTCCCTAGATCCATCCTTCTTGGCTTCAAATAGCAAAACTAGAAGCAATTAGTGTAAGTCACAAAGAGGAACAATTAGGCTCAATATATGGAGAAACTTTCAACATTTAGAGATGGCTAAAAGTGGACTGGTTCTTTAAGAGGTATTGAGGTGGTGCAGTGGATAGGACACCCCCCCTGAAGTCAGGAGGACCTGAGTTCAAATCTGACCTCAGACAAGCTGTGTGACCTTGGGCAAGTCACTTAACCCCAATAGCCTCATCAAAATAAATAAATAAGGTAATGAGGTCCCTGTCCCTTAAGGTCTTCAAAGAATCACAGCATTTTTTTTATTGGGAAGGGGCCTCTGCAGATGTCTAGTATGCTGCACATACCCAACAAAAGAATCCCCACTCTAGCCCACCCAACAACTGGTCATCCAGCCTGTGCTTGAAGAGCTCCAGTGACAGGAAAACCTGCCGCCCTGCCATTTTTGGACAGCTCGGTTGGGAAGGGCTAATGGTGCGCAGAGAGTTGGGCTCGGATTCAGGATGATCCTGTCCAAGTCACTTAACCCTATTTGCCTCAGTTTCCTTATCTGTAAGTCAGAAAAGGAAATGGCAAACACTGCAATTGGGGTCATGCAGCGTTGGACACAGCTGAAAAATGGCGGAACAAGGACTCATGAGGAAGTTGTTTTGTTTTGTTTTCTGATACTTATCCCAAAGTTGACCCTTTGTTTTTTAACCTGATGCTCCTGGTTCTTTTCTCTGAGGCTGAACAGAGCACATCTGATTCCTCTTCCGTGTGCTAGGCCTTCAGAACAGGGCTCTGTCCACTCCCACGTCCTCTCCATCCCTTCAGCTGTAGGTGGAGGGTGCGTGACCAGTAGTCAGTGACACTGCGGGGGAGATTCCGGCCCATGCTGGATGAGCTGTCTTTGGGGGGCTTCTTTCCTCTCAAACATGGCGTGATTCTGCACCCCTTGTTGTTCGGGAGGTATCCTTCCCAGTCACGGGGGCCCCCGCTAATCTGCCTGCCTGAGTGCCAAACTCCCCTTGTATCCTGGGCCCCCTCCTTTGGATGTACCCTCTCCCACCCCCACCCCCACTCCCTCTTCAAGAAAGCGGCCTCTCTCAGTGAATGTGGCCCTGCCACCCGGTCTAATTGTGATTAGACTCATTTGCTCCCAAGTTCCGAAATGAACTCTGTGCCCAAGTAATTAAATCTCTGAAAGTTTCCAGTCCTTTGTTTAAAGAATTCGTCCTTGTGCTCTCTCCGCCCCATCAGCTACCTAATTAGCAGAGCTTTGGCGTGATTAAAAATTCTCCCAGAGATCCGGCCGGGTATCTGCCTCTCCTAATGAGTGTTTGTGGACAGCTGGGAGCGGGCGCAGCCTCCCTCCTCCCAGGACCTCCGATGAATTCCGCAGACCTCTGTCAGGGCCCAGGAGTGAGAGCTGTCAGCCCAGTGATGGGGATGGAAATTGGTCAAAAGCACCGCGGGTCCTTGAGGAATGAAAGGCCTTGAAATATAAATGAAGATGAATATTCATATTTGGTTCAATAAGTGCCAACGATTAATATACATGTCTGTCAGGGAGAAGAATCGGGACTTATTCAATTGTGTCTGGCATAACCTGGCTTCTCTCTCACAATTAGCCTCCCGTTCCTCCCTTTGCTCTCTGCCCACTGCTGCAAGTTCAAAATTCACTGGGGGGAAGACTTCTGACTCAATGAAAAGGAAGTTTTTCTTTTTCTTCTTTTTCTTCTCTCTCTCGAGCCCCCCTCCCCCTCTTCACCTTCCCGGCCACCTTGGCGTCGTGCCGGGTGCCCACTCCCATTCTCAGCCAAACTCTCTGTGTCATGGGGTCATAGATCCGAGCTGCGGGCGAACTTGGGGGTCATATGACCTTACCTCCTCACCTTACAGATGAAGAAATGGAGACCCAGAGATTAGGCCAGGTCACACGGGAAGTAATGAGTTCACTGAAAAGCCAGGGGGGTCTTGCCACGGCATCCTACTACCTCCACTCGCTGAATGCCAGAACTGGAAGGAAGCTTCCATGGAGTCCACGCTTACATTTTACATCTGGAGAAGCTGAGGAAGAGAATATACTTGCTGGCAAGAGTTAAAACCGACTCCCAGTCCTTTTAGGAAACTATTACTCTATTTCCAGGCAGAAGCCCTCAAGCTTGAGTTTCATTCAACTCTAGGAAAGATTTGCATCTATCCAGGAAAAGGGGGACAGATACATGCTGTGATTTGGGGGTGCCCAGGTCAAATAAAGGACGTTTATTTTATCAATCTGTTATTCTGGTTGTGTGTGTGTGTGTGTGTGTGTGTGTGTGTGTGTGTGTGTGTGTGTGTGTGTGTATGTGAGCTCAGGGCTGCCCACAAGGTAGCCCTTTTCTTGTGCTTCGAAGGAAGTGAGGGATTCTATAAAAGAGAAATGAAGCATGGAGAAAGCTAAGCAAAAGCACTCAGACAGAAGGTGGGAACAGGCCTGTTTGGCCAGAATATACACTGTAGTAAGGAAAGTAGTAAGCACGGAAGTGAGCTTGGAAAGCAGGCGGTGAAGGACTTTAAAAGTCAAACTGAGAAATTTGCATTTTTTCTTAGAGGCCAGAGAAAACCATAAGATCATCTGGAATGGGGCTTGGCAAGACCCGTGTTTTAAGCAGGGGTTCTCAAAACTACGGCCCACGGGCCAGATGCGGCCCACTGCGCTGAGGACGTTTATGGGGCCCTCCAGGTTATGGCAAATGGGCTGAGGGGTGGAGACAGAGTGAGAGTTTTTGTTTTTACTCTAGTCCGGCCCTCCAGCAGTCTGAGGGACAGTGAACTGAACCCCTAGTTAAAAAGTTTGAGGACCACTGTAAGTCTCCCAGACCCACTTTCATCTGTCACACAGACTTTTGAATCTGTAAAGTTTGCATATGTATTGATTGGCCAAATAAGCTATATACATATATATATATGTATATATATATATATATATATATATATATATATATATATATATATATATATGTATGTATGTATGTATGTATAGGGATCTGTCTGGATATCGATTGCAGGGAGACATGAAAATATTTCTAATATATATGTTAGATATGTTAGATAAATATATCTCTAATCTCCTCATCCATTCTCCAAGAAAGACATTGATTCCTCTCTAGGGCAGGAAAGAAGAGCTTGGACCATAAACTTGCCACTGGGACCTCCTCAGAGAAATGATACTGGGCTACATTTATATCTATATGTTCTCACAAATATTGTTAATCTAGGGGAAATTTTATTATTAGTCCTTGAGGCGAGTGATCAAATACTGTACTTTTCCTAAACATATTCCTTGGATTTCCATCTCTGTGCCTTTGATCACATTATTCCTTATACAGAGAATGCCTCCTTTTCCTCATACACCTGGAATAAATCTCCTTGCCACTCTCCATTGCTGCCTTTTTGATACTATCAAATCAAGGATAAGCTGGAGATGCCTGGGCCATTGCCAGTTGTCTTGATTTTTTGCCTTGCCACTGGACTCTAATGACAGATGACTTTGCACATCTGTGCCTCACTTAAATCCAATTAACTCACAAGTCAAGACATCAAGATCAAGACAATGATGTCACTGGTTCTCTCCCAGAACAATGGATGGACAGCAGTAGTTTTCAGTCCAAGCTGAGGTCCTGATCACTATCCTTTCATCAGGAGAGAGTTCCTCAAGTTATATATTCAAGGCTTGACTCCCTTTTCATCAAAGGCCAGTTACATAAAGACTCCACATAGTGAATATCAAGCAAACCCATTAATGTAACCCAATACCAGAGAAAGGTATATAAATCAGAGAAGGTATATAAATGAGAATATATCAGAAAATACAGAGTGAATGAGCTTTTCCCCTGGGAGTAAGAGATCTCAGCCCAAGAGAGAGGGAGGGAAGAGAGAGAGAGAGAGAGAGAGAGAGAGAGAGAGAGAGAGAGAGAGAGAGAGAGAGAGAGAGATGGAGAGACACACAGAGACAGACAGACAGACAGAGACAGAGAAACAGATAGAGAATCCTAGATTTCACTTATGGGAAAATTCCTTGAAGTCATTAGTGTAGGAATCTGGGCTTCTGGGGACAGGACCAAGAGTGATGTGCTGACTTCTCTACATATCAGCTTCTTCCCATAGTCTTTCTCTCCTTTCAGGGGTCTCTCCCAGAAGAGAATTTGGAAGCACGTGGCTTTTCTTTTGAATTTGGAAGCTCTCTCTCTTCTTCCAAGTTCCATAAAGATTAAGTTACTGAGTTATCAATCTCCACCAGTGAGGAAAGTCTTATGCTAACGAGGCTTGAGCTAGAGGTGACAAATTAACAGTACAATTCCTGTCTAGACCAAGAAGGGCCATATTTTGATTCGCTGCAGAAGAGTGAGGAGGCTCTTTCATCACAGCCTGGATTATAGCAAGGAGCAAAAAGGAGGAAGTTAGGGAGATGGCCTTGGAAGGAGAAGAGAATAAACATTTGTGCAATACTCACAATATGCTGTTACTGTGCTACATGCAGGAAGTCAATAGTACATCTCATCTCACTTACAATGAGTGGTTACCAGAAGGGTGGTGGTCAGGTAGAGCTCAACTTGGTAAACTGATTTGAGACCCCAGTATGGGTAGCAGAATGTTATACCATGTCTCTAATGTTTTTTTTTTCCTCCTGAGGCTGGGGTTAAGTGACTTGCCCAGGGTCACACAGCTAGGAAGTATTGAGTGTCTAAGACCAGATTTGAACTCTGGTCCTCCTGAATTCAAGGCTGATGCTCTTTCCACTGCGCCACCTAGCTGCCCCCCATGTCTCTAATGTTACCCAATGTCTCTAAGTAACTGAATGTGGGGGTCATGAAATTATGATTTACTCTCAATGAATGTTTGATTTTTATATCTCTTTTATATACTTATATATCTGGATTCATGTAAAAATGTCTCAGATGAAAAGAGGTAGGGAATGAAAAAAGTTTAAGAAGCCCCAAGGAAGAGGCGAGATCTTCCAGGGAGACTCTTTTAGGAGGGCAGAAGTGGGGAGCTGCTCCTAACTCACCAGCCCCTGCCACCTTCACTAGCGTCACTGTGGGCAAAGGCTCTATAGCAGTGATGGGATGTCCCCTTCCTCAGATTTTCCTTTGCCCAAACTACTTTGTCTCATACTTATCTCTATGTGTCATAAACATTCCTCATAAGATTGTAAGCTCCCTGAAGGCAAGCCCTCTGCCATTTCTTTTCCATCTTTGTATTCCCAGTTCTGAGCATTATCGACAGTAAAATATATACAGAATGAACAAATTGATGTGAGTGGGCAGTAGGGGGGAGATCAGGCAGGGGGAGATAGAGGGAAACAGAGGCCTCTAAATCTAAGAAGATCCTCGAAGAACCAGCATGACTATCCAGAAGGGAACTCCTTCTGCTTCGGGGAGAGGAGAAACTTGAGACAACTGAACAATTTAGATGGAACTCTAAGATATCTGGTGTCATCCCCAGTCCTCTTAGGATGGATAACCCATTCTACGTTCCCCAGAGCTGCTTCTTGGGTGCCTCTGCATTACCATGGGCCATTTCATTCTCTGTCCTGTCTGGCCATTTCTGTCTTTTGACATCTGTCTGTCACGGTGTCTATGTCTGTCCCACCCAAATGCCTCTTATCACTGTGTCTCTGCCACAGCGGACTGTTGCCGAAGCCGTGTGTGGTCCTTGTGGTGTATGTCTCGGTCTTCCATGTTTCCGTGGGTCCTGGTGTTGGACTATGCTCTTGCCGGGTCTTAGCAGGCAGCATTCCTTCTCCATGTGGCTCACTGTACGGCTGACCTGCCCCCCTCATCCCCACCCTATGAGTCACAAGGGCCCCCCGTTAGGAATGACTCCGTTGCCACTTTTCCTTGTCCTTCTTATGATCATCAGTGAGCATTTATGAGACAGGGTCAAACATTTTAATGAGCAAAGTGCCTTACTCCTGACAGGTAAAACCATTCCTCTTGGCGAACAGCCTCTAAAACTGTGCTCCCAGACAAGCAAAGGGCATTGAGGGGCCAGGACCCTGGACTCCTTGGGGGTCTCATCAAAACCAACCTCCTGCCCTGCCTTGTCCCTTGGAGACCACCCACTCTGAGGGTCAGCCCTCAGCTTCCCAATCAGATGGCAAAATCACTCTGAGTAACTGCAGGCCAGAACGAAGAGCAGTTGCTCTACCTGAGAGCGCCCGCCCCACCTGGCTTCCGGGCCCATTTCCATCCCAGGCAATTCCCTAGTTAGCCAGTCTCTAAACTGTAGCATCCAAGAATCAGCTGGTGCCGTTCAGCCCGGGGAAGGGACAACGGGGAAGGGTTCCACACAACATCCTCTTCGAGCATCTGAGGACAGATGGAAGAGGGATCAGTCTTTAGAGAACTGAGAGCAATGGGCAGAGGTTATTCTTTCTAGCTCTCTATCTCTCTGTTTCTGTCTCTGTCTTCCTCCCTCCTTCTCCCCGTCTCTCTCTTTCTCTCCCCCCTATATCTCTCTTTCTCTCCTCCCTTCATTTCTCTCTATTTCTCTCTGTGTGTCTTTCTGCCTCTCTGTGTGTATCTCTCTCATTCTTTGTCTCTGTCTCTGTATCTGTCTCTCTTTCCCTCCATCACTTTCTCTCCCTCCTTCCATCTGTCTCTCTTCTATGTCTCTCTCTGTGTGTCTTTCTCTCTGTCTCCCTCTCTCTGTGTCTCTGTTTCTCTGCCACTGTCTCTTCCTCTCTCTTTCTCTGTCTCTCTCCCTCCTTCTATCTCTCTCTTCTCTCTACATCTCTCTCTGTGTCTCCCTCTTTCTGTCTCTCTATCCCTCAGTCTCTCTCTTTCCCTCCATCACTTTCTCTCCCTCCTTCCATCTGTCTCTCTTCTATGTCTCTCTCTGTGTGTCTTTCTCTCTGTCTCCCTCTCTCTGTGTCTGTTTCTCTGCCACTGTCTCTTCCTCTCTCTTTCTCTGTTTCTCTCCCTCCCTCTGTCTCTGTCTGTCTGTCTCCCTCCATCACTCTCTCCCTCCTTCTATCTCTCTCTTCTCTCTACATCTCTCTCTGAGTCTCCCTCTTTCTCTCTGTCTCTCTATCCCTCAGTCTCTCTCTCTTTTTCTCCCTCTCCTTCTCTGCCACTGCCCCCTCCCCTTGCTCAATCTGGTCTAAAAACAAAAGTTTGCTAGGAAACCTTTAACAACCAGATTTCTGGAGGGGAAAAATGAATGCAGGACACACACTAACTAGTATATTCTACATTATTAACATTTTCCCTACCACTTTCTTAAGTCATTCAATAAAGCAATAAGTCAAGCCCCAAATTGCAACATTTGCCAATTTCCAAGGCATAAATGATCACACAGAAAATTTAACAATCTGCTCTCTGGAAAGCCCAACATACCCTTGGTTTTGTAAATCCCTTTTCATAGAATCATAAAATCTTAAAGTGGAGAACGGCTTCAGATTTCACTGTGGCTTCTATCACATCCATGACAAGTGCAGTGATGGGGGAACTTTCTACTTTTTAAGCCAGGCCCTTTTGTATTAGTGTTTAGATAGTATTGAACCTGAAACAAGGATACCTGAGTTAAAATCTAGTGTGACAAGGGAGAGGTCACTTCATTTCATTGTCTGCCTCAATTTTCTCATCTGTAAAATGGGGATAATAATAGCCATTACCTTCCCAGGTTTGTTGTGGAGGATAAAATGAAATATCTTAAGTAAGTAAAGTGCTTTGCAAACCTTAAAATACTATATCCAAATTCTAGCTAGCTATCACTCTAATAATCGAGATGTTCTTCCTAATGTGGAATCCTATTGTTCCTATTTTTTATATTTGAGGTCGAGCAGGGCAATTATAAGAACAATAACTCAGATTTGTATAGCTTAAGGTTTGTAATATTATATTGTATTTTATTATATGTGGATATGTATTCATACATCTATCTACACATACAGACATACCTCTACCTCTCTTTATATTTATTCTAGGTTCACTTGTCTCTGTGCTTGTTATCTTCCCCCCTTAGATTCCTTGGGAGTAGGGACTTGGAGAATAAATACAAGGAAATATAAAGTGAGTTACATACGAGGTGGTTTGGTAGCAGGTGGGGGGATCAGGAAAAACCTGGCCAAGATCATGGTGCATGAACTTTGACTTAAAGGAAGAAGAGAGTCTAGGGGGAGGACATTTCAAGCATGGGAGATAGCCAGGCAAAAGCTAAAAGAAAGAGGAGATAATGAGGAACAGAGAGAAAGCAACTTTGGCTGGATGATGCAATGTGGGAGGGAGTAATATTCTAAGTTAAAGAAAAATCTAAGTTGGGGCTAGGTTGTAAAGGGTTTTAAAAGCTAAACAGAGGAATTTATGTTTTATCCTAGGGACAATTAGGAAGATATTGGAATTGATTGAGTGACATGGTCAGATGTCTACTTAAGGAAAATCTCTTCGGTGGAAATGTGAAAGGTGGATTCGTGTGAGGAAAGATCCAAGACTGGGAGACCAATTAGGAGCTGTTGAAATTATCTAGACTACAGGTGATTAGTCTTAGACTAAAGTGGCAGTTGTAGGTAGAAAAAAAAGGATTAGATTGAGAGAAAGTACATACAACAAGCTTTGGCAATTAGAGACGTGAAATGATGGAGAGTGAGAAGTTGGAGAAATTGGGCACCTGGGAGAATGGAAGGATGATGGCACCTTCAACAGAAAGAGGAAAAAGAAGAAGGTTTGGGGGACTTCCAATGTGGTCTGATCAGGACCTCTCTTTCTCCTTAATGCACCCAAAGAAGGAGATGTTAATCTCAAAAAATCTTTACTGCCAATTAAAAGTGAAATGAGACCAGTTCACAGAGAAAATGATCCTGTGACAGGACACTGAAATTTAGTTTTAAGATACCCCTAAACTAGTTACTGACCCAAGGCTTCCTACATTATAGAGCTCCTCCCTCATCTAATTAATATTTTTAAATAAGTTTTTATTGATGTCTTCTGTTTCTTACATTTCATAATTATCTTCAACATCCCCTCTCAGAGAACCATCCCACATAACGAGTAGCTTTTTTTTCAATTGTACTTTATTTCATGGAATTGAATCTATTGAAAGCAAGGTGGTAGATGAGGGAAATAGTTGGGATGCCATTGGAAAACGATGACCATTTTTTGTTTTTTCCTCCACTTAATAGTATTTTGTTTTTTATCTAAAGATAATTTTCAGTATTCACTTTTATAAGATTTTAAATTCCAATTTTTTTCTTCCTCCCTCCTTTCCTTTCTCCCTGCTCAAGATATCAAGTAATCTGATATACATGCACAATCATATTAAACATATTTACCCATTAGTCATGTTGTGAAAGAAGAATCAGAACAAAATGGAAGAATCAATAGGAAAAAAGTAAAAATGGTATATTTCAATCTGCATTCAGACTTCATAATTCTTAATATTTGACTTCTCAATACCTATTCTACTCCTTCCATTACATTCCCCCCCCCAAGAGGTTCTAAAATTCAATTCACCTTTTTTTTCCCCAGTCAAAACTAGGGCAGACCACATCCTAAACATGAGTAACAGAATCTCTTTCCTACTCTGCACATTCCTGTTCTGGGTAATGTGCAGGGATTGTACATGTATGTAGAGTAGCATATCTACTTCTCTGCATGAAATATCCATCATTCCCCTCTTCAGGCTCTTCCAGAAGACCAATAAAAATCTCAGCCACTTGATGCTTTAGTAGATAGTTAGGGCCAAATTGTTAGGGTCAAAACAATTCCTCACTGGACGACTAATGTAGAGAGGCTGGTCCTTAGACAATAGAGATCCAATTTTCTTATCAGACTCTGCTGAAGGCCTTTCGTAGGTTCGTAAACAAGGTTCACAGATGTAAAGCTAAAAAGAGGTCCCCTGGATGAAACCGTTTATTTTACAAATGAGGAAATTGAGGCCCAGAAAGACTAATTTACTTCTTATAGGTAATAAGTGGAAGAACCTAGGTTTAAATCCAGATTTTGTGAGTTCAAAACTAGCACTCTTTCTCCTACATCACACAACATGGCTCGCAAGGTTTTTAGTTTGGGAAGAACCACTAGAGCTTCTCTGTGTTTCCTTTGGCAGTCTTGGAGAAGCCAGGGTCCTCTAGGCTTCTGGGTTCTAGGGAGGATCTATGGGTTCTGAGCTGTAGGCTACAGTCTAGAATGAAGGGGATCCAAGGCAGAGGCTCTTAAATCTGAAGGTAGGTCTTACCCAAGAGAAGGGGCTGTGAACTCCAGATTACAGAATTAAATTCTATTCCGGAAAGAGTTTGGACTCCAAGGAAACAGAATCCTAGAATTTAGAACTGAAAAGATTATTATGAACAATCTGATCTCCTTCTTTGACGGATGAAGAAACTGAGACTAAGAGAAGGAAGGATTTGCCCAAAGGTAAAGGCAGCTAGGACAGAATAACAGATCTAGAAGGGACTTCAAATTCCAGCTGGTTCAACCCTCTCATTTTCCAAATAAATTTGAGTCCCAGTGATGTTAAATGTTAGAGTCAGGTCTTCTGTGTCCCCAAAGCATACTTTCTGCTGTTCGATATTCCCTCCCAGGAAGTAATATTTGGGACTGGAATGCAGGTCCCCTTAATCCAAAGTCAGTGCTATTTCCCCCTGTTCAAGGGAAAGCCCATGGGTCAGAGGTTGGGGCCATTGTCCTCTCAGTTCTAGGTTGGAGTGAAAATCTGATTCTCATTTGGAGCCAAGCTCTAAGTCTTGTTTGGAAAAAGGAAGGAACTCCCGTTTCTAGGTCTCACAGTGGGAGCTGACCTAAGAGAAGTCTTTGGATGAGAGGAGTGGAGTTACACAGTCAAGACTTTGGGCCAGAGGGGGGTGAAGGTCTCTGGGGCCTTGGGAATGGTCTCTCACCTCCAGCCCCCCCACAACCTACAGATGAGTAAAAAAGCTCATATTTGCTTTCCAGCCATGGCAACAGAGGTGACTGATGAGGACTGGGTCACTCTGGCTGGGACCCAGATTGTAATTAAGACTCTGGGAATGGCGCTTATAAATGAGCCGGAGGAGGAGGAGGGAGCCCCGCTTTCCCACTACCTGCATTGTTTTCTGTCATTTGGAAGTAATTTGCCGGGTAATTTAGCAGCTGTGCTAACTTCTCAGTGGGTGAAAGCTGGAGATAGGGGCACGAGGCCCCAAGTAAATCATTACCTGCTGAGCTGGGGACCAGAGCAAGTTATCCCCTGAGAGGGGGGTCTGCTCTTGGGGAGTGGACCAGGCCAGGCTCCCTGTAACTCAAGGAGTGAGCACATCATAGGAGGCAGAGCTGCAAGAGAACTCAGAAGCTGCCTACTGGACCCCCCCTCATTTTATAGCTAAGAACATTGAAATTTGCCCTAGATCACAGAGGCAGAAGCAGAAAGCCCAACCGAGGATTGAAATCCCGATCCTTGGATTCCACAGCTTCTCTTCCTTCCACTACACCAGTGTTTCCTCATTTTTTGTGTGTCATGGATGCCTTTGGCAGTTGGACTCTCAGGGCAATCTAGAAAAAAACTTGGGGACCTCTTTGATAATCTCAAAAATATTTTAAATGCATAAAATGAAATCCATGGAATTACAAAAGAAACTAATTGCATTGAAAAAGAGTTTACCAACTGGAAAAGAATCATCTTTAGAAGTTCAAATCTAACCTCAGACATTTGTTAGCTGTGTGACCCTGGACAGATCAATGAACTGTTTGCCTTAGTTTGCAGATCATCTGTAAGAGGGAGCTGGAGAAGGAAATTACTGCATCTTTGCCAAGAAAAAAACACCAAATAAGGTCATGAAGTATGGGACGTGACTGAAAAATGACTCAACAGTAACAACAAAATATTCTAACACTATTTAGAAAAGAAAAGACCAAGGTCACAGACCCAGGTTAAGCAGTCCTCCATTCCTGTCAGAAGGACTGCCTTGTCTCATTTGTACAAGGGTTTCTTTCCCTTGCCTTGACACCCCATTCCCTCGATTCCCACTATCCCATTATTTTAGGTACCTACCTCGTAAAATAGTGATGCCTTTGGAGCATCCCATGTAAGAAGCATAATACCCTAATTAGAGCAAGAGCTTCCTTTTTTTGTTTATTTTTAAGGGCTTTTTAAAAGACATGCAAATGCTTACAAATATAAATCATATGTCCTTTCACTCAGTCACTTAATCCAAAATCATTCCCAATCAAGACACTCAGGGAACCCTCCTGGGAGAGCTGTGGGGTAGATAAAGATGAATAAGACAAATTTGAGCCCCCACTGGTTGGCGCCCACAGTCTATTTGGAAAGAGAAAAAAAAAAAAAAGATAATGAACAATTCAAAGGAGATGATGGTAAATGCCAATGCTAATTTAAAGATTATTAGGTCTAATTCTAATTATCTCCTTTCACACAATGATAAATATTCCATTAGAATGCAGACTCCAAGAGAGTAGAAATTGTTTAGTATTTGTCTTTTTATCCTTGCACCTAGTAGGCACTTTAAAAAATTACCAGTTGATGGCCATCATTCTTGAGTAGGAATGCCCTCTCTAGGAAGGGTTCTTAACTTGGGGGTATATGAACTTAAACACACACACACACACACACACACACACACACACACACACAAACACACACACACACACACACACACACTAGTTTTTATGCAATGCTTTAAAGTATGCAAGACTATCTTCTTGCACTTTCATTTTTTAATTAAAGCTTTTTATTTTCAAAAATATACGTGAGAAATTTTCAATATTCACTCTTACAAAACATTGTATTCCAAGTTTTTTCTCTCCCTTCCTCCCACTCCCTGCCCTAGATGGCAAGTAATCCAATATATGTGAAACACGTATAATTCTTTTATACATGTTTCCACAATTATTACATGTTCTCTTATTTAATCCTCATATCAGCCCTGTGAAGTAGAGGCTGCTCTCATTCCCATTCTGCAGATGAAGAAACCGAGTCTTCAGAGAGGTTAAATGATTTGTCCAGGGTCACATAACCAGTAAATAGTTTAGATTAGAACTCAGTTCTTCCTAATTCCCAGTCCAGCATTCAACCATTGTACCACTAACAGTACTATGATAAAGCCAATTAGCTTCCCTTATAATCCTATGCATTTTAGTTTGTTTTTAAAAACATGGTTCTGCCTATATCAGATTTCTTGCTTTCTTGAAGAGAAGGAGGAAAAGAGGAAGAGAGGCAAAAAAAATTTGGAATTCAAAATCATACAAAAAATGAATATTGAAAACTATCTTTACATGTCAATGGAAAAAAATACTATTAAATTGGAAAAACCCCAAAGATATATTATGACCAGCAAAGTCAAACCAAAATGATAACAAAAGACATAATTCTGAGAAGGGGTCTTAAGTTTCATCAGACTGCCCAAGAAGGGGCTGTGACAGAAAAATTAAGAACCCTACTCTGTTCAATTGTGTTCAACTCTTCAGGGCTCCCCTTGGGGTTTTATTCTTGGCAAAGATATTGGAGTGGTTTACCATTTCCTTCTCTGATTCATTTTACAGATGAGGAAACTGAGACAAACAGAGTTGAGGGACTTTGCTCAGTGTCACACAGCTAGTGAAAGTGTGAGGTCAGGTTTGAACTCAAGAAGATGAGTCTTCCTGACTCCAAACCTGGTGTTCTATCCCCTACCTGTTCCTGCTCTAGCCTAGAGGATCACAAATGGCCATCCCATAGGATGAAAATCTTCAGTGACCTAGAACTCATTACCTACCAAGGCAGCCCATTTCATTCACCTTCCTGGGGTCTCAAAGCACCTCTTGGCTGGGCTATTGCTAGGTTGTCTCCATGTAAATAGAGGATCTCAAAATGTCACAACTGGAAATGACCTTGGAAAAGAGACTGGAGATTGTCAGAGCTTGGAAGACAGGCCGTAAAATGTTGGGCCAGTGAGACACTGACACAGAACACAAAAAATTAGCTGGAAAATAAACCTTAGAAAATAAAATAAGGAATATCGGAAATGGAAGGCTTCCAACTCACTGGCAATTTTCCAAGCCTATAAGTTGCAAAGAAGATGCTACTCAATTAGTAGAGAGAGTTTCCTTCCCTGGAAGTTTTCTGCATCAGTGAAGTTCTAGGTTCAATCCTTAATAATAATATCTAGATTTTATATAGTGCTTTAAAATTTGCCAAGTGCTTTTATATATTTTTTTATTTTCACTTATATGTGTATGTTTCATTTGGTCTTTATGACAACAGGAGAAGCAGGGACTTATTACCTCCATTTTAGAGATGAGAAAACTGAAGCCCAGATGGATTTGATGATTTACTCATGGTCCACCCAGTTTATATCAATTCGGGACCCAGGACCAGATTTTCCTGATTCTAGGGATAGTACGACATGTCATACTATAGAACTGTCAGCATCCTCTTTAAGAGTCACACAACACTCTGGACTGTGACCTGAATCAGATTTAAATGCAATTAAGAAATATTTAATAAGGTAACTAAAGACACACAAGAACACAGATAATGTGAATATATGGTTTTCTTAGTCAACATGCAGCTGCATGTATGAGGAGTTCTGGTTATGAGGAAGGAGAGGGAAGATATTACAAAGATGGCAAGAGCCAGGGCACAAAGGTGAAGGATGATTGGTGATGAGTTCAGCTACCCTCTACAGAGAACGGAGGAGAGGGCAAAGATTATTAAGTTTGGAGAAAGCCATTTTGTGGGAGGGCTGAAATGGCAAACAAGTAAGTACTCAGTTGACCTTTTTTTCTTTTCTTTTTTTCTGAGGCTGGGGTTAAGTGACTTGCCCAGGGTCACACAGCCAGGAAGTGGTAAGTGTCTGATTTGAACTCAGCTCCTCCTGACTTCATGGCTGGTGCTCTATCTACTATACCAAGTAGCTGCCCCTCAGTTGACCATTGGGAGAATTTTTTGTGTGGAGGCGAGACATAAATAGACCTATGCATGCGGAAGGTTTCCTTACCAATGGCTCCAAGAGGTTGGAGAAGAAAGAACTCGGAGGCTACAAGACCTCTGTACCCCGCATGCACTCATTCAAGGCTCAAGCTCCCCTCCAAACACAGGCTCTGACACTCACACTCTCCCTACAATCTGGCTCACACGCTCTCACCTGCCCCGTACACCCCGTACTCTGTAGGGCCATCCTTCCTCCAGCAACCAGGGTCCAGATACAGGCAACATCAGCATCAATCCCATCTCCCAGAACAGGCCATGGAGGGAGTCTTCTCAAACCAAGGCCGGGGACCAGGGAGGGGAGTAGCAAAGGTTTGAGGGGGCTTACCGAACAAGGTCACATCCCGGCAGCCAGAAAGGAGCTGAGCGCCTTTCATCAAGTTTTTAACTAGAAAAATAGTGTGCCCATTCCTCTGTAATACACCTCTGGGCTTTTTTATTATGACTTCATTCCGCGTGTAATATCGGGACGTCTCTATAATTGTAAAAGTGTAATAGAATCTAATGGAATTTCATTTGGCGCCCGGAATGGTCCGGGCCGCGGCTGCTCATTCTCGGGGAAAATAATGACGCCTAATGCCCACACATGGCTTCCCATGACCTTATTCAATCTTGGGGCTGATCGGGAAATATATTGATTCAATTACCTCCTGATGACAAATGAACTCAAAGGAGGAGGAAAAAAGGTCAGCATATATTTGAAAATGTAAATCTTAGCAATGTCTTTGGGATTTGCCCAAAAGAAAAAAAGAAAGAAAGAAAAAAAAAAAAGGAAAGAAGTCATTTCAGAATGCCATTCGTGGCTTCTTGGTTCTCTCATTACAGCAGCCTCGGTGCCTCTCTGTCTACCCTGATCTCTCCTGGATCTCCTTTCAGGCCCAGGCCCAGGGCTGAGTGATCTCCCCTCTCCCTTCCAATGAGATCACGCATGTAAATCACTGAAGACATGAGACAGGATTTTTTATTTCTCCCTTTGATTTATTTTATTTTTACATTTTAATTTATTTAATTTTTTTTTATTTTAGGGTCTTATTATAGAGAAAGTGAGGAACAAGAAATGACTGTGTTAGTCCCATTTTGGAGGCAACAGTTATTCTCCCAGAAGTTTGAATAGACACCAAGTATTTCAATGCCAAGGAAAACATGAAAAATCTAAAATTTTTAGCTTGACCTTCAAGGCTTTGGTCTTGAACTTAACTTTTTGGCCTTACGTAGAATTCTTTTCCTTCTCTGTACCCCATACTCTGGCTCAAACCAAACTGTTGTTTTTCAAATATCTTGTCATTCATCTTTGTTCATTTCATTCCGTCCCCATCCTCTTACCATTCCTACTTGTTAAAATCTGAACCAATGAATGCTCCCAATTTCAGCATTTAAAAACTGCCCCTTCTCACCCTTATCCAATATTTCCACCTTGACAATATCTCTCCTAGAAATCTCCTTCTCTTCACTCACACAAACCAAGTCCAAGTGCAGCTCCTCTTCTGGGCTCTTGTAGGTGAGACTAATCTCCAACTCCTGCTCCAACCCCATGTCCACTCAGCTGCTAAAGTGATTTTCTAAAGGACACGTCTGACCATGTCACTCCTCTCTTCACTTTATTACTACGATCAAATAGAAAGTCCTGTAACATCTAAAGGGTTTTTTTTAATTTTTCCTGAGGGAATCGAGGCTAAGTGACTTGCCCAGGATCATACAGCTAGAAAGCATCAAATGTCTGAGCTGGATTTGAATTCAGGGCCTCCTGACTTCTGGACCGGCACTCTATTCACTGCACCATTTAAAGATTTTTATGATCCAGTCTCTCTCTATTTTTGCAATCTTATACTTTACTCCTCCTCACTATTCACACACAGATCCAATTTCCTGCTTACTTCTTATTCCTCACAGACGATTCGCCTCCATATTTTTGTGCTGGCTGTCTCCGTGTCTCGCTCTTGGACTTCTTTCTAGACTCAGTGCAAATCTTACTTTCTGAAGAACTGTCTCAAACTTGTACATGCCCTCTCTTTGAAATTAATTTCCATCTCCTCTCTATTTTGTATGTAGCCATGTCTGGGTCTCCCATGTGCTCTCGAGGGCAAGAGCTGTTTTGGCTCATTTGACCCACTACCAGGGAGAGAGCAAGTATTTAATAAAAGTTTGTGGACTGATCCCAGCTCTCTGTAAAAATGGAGGTTAGTTCAGTCGATTCCCAAATCTTGACAAACTTTGAAGATGGATGCTGGGACAGATCCACAGTTAAGCAGAAGAAAAATGGTGGAGTAGATTGCATTCAGGAAACAGTGCAGTACTTTCAGAGATCCAAACCTCTTCATGCCAGAAAATCCCAGCTCTTTAACAGCAATATGTTCTCCTGGCAATGCTCTCGGATCAGCTTCAACTTTCCGTGACTCAGAATTGCAGGTCAAGAGGAAGCTGCGAGGAAGACTGGGGTAGGTTATCAATGATAACATGGGCAAGAAATATTGATAAAGGCATCGATATTCAAAAAAGATGTTGAGTCTTTTGTGAAGTGAGAATGGAACAGTCTACTCTCCTCTTTTGCAGCTGGGCCTTTCATCCCTCCCTCTTGAAATTGTTGGTCATTTTAAGGGTCAGCTCCAATGTCAATTCATATTTGAAACTTTTCACAATCCCTACAGTCTTCCCTTTCCCCCCAAAGTGCCGATTCATTACTTTTCATCAACTTGTCTGGGAAAGGCTACTTGCTGCTATGGCTCTCTAAATCTTAAAAGCTGAAGAAAAGATGAATCTGATTCTTTTATTGGGTCATTTCGGATTCCGGTTGGAAGAGCATTCAAAAGATTAAATTTGCTTTTCCATTTGGGGCACATTGAGAAATATTTTTTTAAAATTCATAGTAGTAGGTTTTATCAACTGAAAAATACAAGCAAATAATATAGCATATTATAAGTATTTCCTTAAGTATAAGCTTACTTATAAGAGTATAATATGTAATATTTGTAAAGAACTTTGAAAATATATGTCGTGTAATTGTGTGAGCATCATTATTGTCTCTAGATGGTACCTCTCCCTAGTGAAATACAAACCCCTTGAGGGACAAACTGTTTGATTTTCCCTCCTCCTATCCCTAAAGATGAGGCCTGGTTTAGGGGCTGAAAGTGTGCCTGGAGCCAACAAGGCCTCGTTCAGATCCTGCTTTCTGATCCATACTGGATGTGTGGCCCTGGCCCAGTCACTGTTTACCCTCTCTGAGCCCCAGGCAGCTCCCTAAGAGTGGGAGCTCGGAAACAAGTTGGGAGTGAGGAGCTCTCTGTCTCAATACAAACAAGTCCAGACCAACAAATAAAATGAAAATAAAATGAAAATTCCTAGTTGCCTTGCACAGAGTAAGTGCTTAATGCATGGATGTCTTTGAAATGAAATCCAGCAGACAAATGGGGAATGTCCAAACCCACACCGGGAAGGCTGCCTCCCGCACACCTAGGGGATGCTCCATGGAGGCTTTCTGAAAAGTCACAGACAGCAGAGAGGGGACAGGTCTTTCTAGCGCTGCCCAATTTGTGAGCTGTTCGGAGGCCCAAGGGCCCGGGCTGCTGCTGCCTGGCCCGGAGGAGCAGCAGCAGCTACCTGTACCCTCAAAGCAGCAGCAGCAGCAGTAGCAGCAACAGCACCCTCTAGCCCCAAAGCAGCAGCAGCAGCAGCAGCAGCAGCAGCTACAATAATCTCTACCTCCAAAGCAGCAGCAACAGTGCTTCTCCCCTCAAAGCAACAATAGTAGCAACAGTAGCAGCAGCAGCAGTAGTGACATCAGCTGCCTGTACCCCAAGGCAGCAGCAGCTACAGCAACCTCTACTTCCAAAGCAACAGCAACAGGCTCTAGCCCCACAGCAGGAGCAGAAGTAGCAGCAGCAGTAGCAGCTACAGCACCTTCTACCCTCAAAGCAGCAGCAGCAGCAGCAGTACTCTCTCCCATTATTTACTCATCAGGTGCCCTGCACCAGGGGCAGCAGCTGACAGAAAAGCCGGGCTCGGGCCCACAGCTGTCAGCCACGGCCTGGCAGAGGCTCACGTCCAGCCTGGGTACCTTTGCCCAGAGGTGATTTGTGTGGGATTTTACAAATTGGTAGCTGAGAGTAGGGGAGGAGGGTTTGATGGCGAGTAAATGAAGTGAAATATCACCACCCATTCCTCGGGCTCCAGCCAAGGGATGTCGGCCAAATCCCACCCTCCTCAAGGAGCCTGGGAAGTGCGAGCAGCAGCCCACGGCTCATTTGCTTGTGGTTTTTCCAATTAAAAAGACCAATTAGAAGTAGATCCAGACGGGAAGCATTCGTTGCCCCAGGATGGGGACTGAGAAAGGACAGAGAGCAGAGTCTGATGACTACGTGAGCCCTGCCAGGCTGGCAAAGGCCCGAGGCCCCAGGAAGGAGGGAAGGGCAGTGGGGGGCCACGGCAGAGGGCAAGGGAAGGGGGTTAGAGTCAGAGTCAGAGGTTGGGTGTCAGAATCTCCAGCTTTGTCCTGGGGCCACCTAGGAGAGTCCCAGAAAGTCATTTCCCCTTTGAACTTCAGTTATTTCACATTGTTAAAAAGAAGAAGAAGAAGAAGAAGAAGAAGAAGAAGAAGAAGAAGAAGAAGAAGAAGAAGAAGAAGAAGAAGAAGAAGAAGAAGAAGAAGAAGAAGAAGAAGAAGAAGAAGAAGAAGAAGAAGAAGAAGAAGAAGAAGAAGAAGAAGAAGAAGAAGAAGAAGAAGAAGAAGAAGAAGAAGAAGAAGAAGAAGAAGAAGAAGAGGAGGAAGAGAGGGGATTCGTCTCTGAAATTCTTACGTGCTCTAGATTTAAAGCCCTCTCCTGTGAACGGCATCTGGTCCTGGATGTTGCAGCCTTCCTTCTCGAGTTCAGACCTAGGAGAGAGAACACTAACTCCCAGGTGACTCTTTCCACTCCCACCTCAGTTTCTTCATCTATAGAATGAGGGGCTGTTAGAGGGCATTTACAGGCTTCCTTACCATACAGGTAAGGAAGGGGTCAAGGGAAGGGTCAGGAAGCATGATGTGATGGAGAAGAATCACAACCACTGAGCAGCCCCAGGGTGACCCTGTGTACTTGGGCACTGGGAGGCAGATTAAATGATATTTAAACTCCCTTCTATAAATGCTGATGGGATCCTATGAATAAAGAGAGGAGAGCTAGAGAAGGAGACAGATGGCAGAGGAGGAGGAAAAGAAGGAGAAGAAAAAGAAGAAAGAGAAAGAATAAAGGAGAAAAGGAGAAAGAGAAGAAAGAAGAGAAGAGGAAAAGGAGGAAGAAAAGAGAAGGAAGGGAAAGGAGAGGAGGAAAAGGAGGAGAAAGAAGAGAAGGAAGAGGAAGAAGAGGAGAAGGAAGAGGAAGAAGAGGAAGAAGAGGAGAAGGAAAATGAGGAGGAAAAGGAGGAGAAAAAAGAGGAAAAGGAAGAAGAGAAAGAGGAAGGGTAAAGGAGGAGGAGAAAGGGTAGAAAGAAGAGGAGGAGGAGGAGGAGGAGAAGGAGGAAGAGGAGGAGGAGGAGGAGGAGGAGGAGGAGGAGGAGGAGGAGGAGGAGGAGGAGGAGGAGAAGGAGGAAGAGGAGGAGGAGGAGGAGGAGGAGGAGGAGGAGGAGGAGGAGGAGGAGGAGGAGGAGGAGGAGGAGGAAAAAGGAGAATTGGGCTGGAGGAAATCTTAAATGAGACAAGAACAAGAAGTCTCAGCAGGACTAGAACTAAGAATGACCCTTTCCTGTTCTAGTTTTCTGGGACTTTTGATCCCTTAGCCTTTTTCTAGTATATAGTAGGTGCTTAATAAATCTCCTCGTTATGCTCTCTTAATCGAAGGCAGACCTTTCCTGCAGGTAACTGCAGGAAGATGAGTAGGGATTTAGAAGAAGCTAGCCAAAGCTCCCATCAAAAACAAAGAACTATGAAGTCTGTATTAGTTCTGCAAAGTCTCCTTTGTCCTCTTTCTTTGAGTTCCTTTTTAGGACGTCACAGCTGTCCATTAAAATCCAGGTTATAGGATCAATGTGCTTAGAGACAATCTAGTTCACTCCCCTCATTTTACAAGTGGGGAAACTGAGGCCCAGAGGCTGACTTGCCAGAAGGTCATGCCTTGACTCCCTGCTCACTTGTCTCCCCACTACACTCTCCACCAGGTACACAGGAATTGGAGCTTAACCTGCAGGAAGAATCTAAAAGCACAAAGAAAGCTCAGAATTCTCAAGCTGAACATTAAGGCTCTCTCACAAACCTCCCAGGAAAGGGACGTCTCTGCTTTTAGACATCCAGAGGATGGGGAGCTCACTACCTCTCTCAAGAGATCCTGTTCCATTTTTTTCCCATTCTTGTGGTTAGGAAGTTTTTCCTGGTATCAGGCCTTAATCTACCCCCTCCACCTCCCCCCTGGAGTCTGCCATCCTTCCTCTTACACTCAGCACTTAGAACTAGAAGACCGGGATCCCAAATCTTTTCTTTTAAGGGCCAAACATCCTTTGTGCCTTCAATTAATTGTATAACTTCGGCTCTGATATTGCTGCCGTAGTTAGGGGTGCTGACTATTGCTGTGCATTCTGAGTCTCAGTTGCTTCATCTGTAAAATGGGGATAGCAGTTGCTTAGCCTTCTCTCCTAAACCCGGGTCTGAGGATCAGGAAATAGTGGAATAAATTGAAGTTAGAGAGTTAGTTTCTCCCCCTTTCTCTTGACACCCTGAGGAAGCTGCTGCTCCACCAGCCTCCCCCACTCCATTTGCATAATTAGCTGACAGCTCATTAACAGCTCATTAGGAACTTGGAAAAATGTGTGACAAGAACAAATTCAGCCCCGCTAGAGGAGCAGGAGGGAGGGATGGGGGGTTCCCTGGGCTGGATCGGGAATGACTAGGAAATGGCGCATGATGTGTGACACTGGACAAGTCACTTCCTCTCTCCTTTCACCTCTGGACTCAAATCAGGGGCAAGTGACAGGTTTGGGTGCACAGGGCAGGGAGAAACCTGGCAGGGCTGCACGGTTAAGAAAACGTCAGCCCTGGTTTTTGAGCCTGGGGGACGGCCCTCCCTCCTCCACTTTGGCTCATCCATGAAATTCCATTTAGTTAGATCTTCATGCCTCCAGCCTAGATGAAGGCTCTGTCCCCAGTGAACAAACAAACCTCTCATTTGTGAAGCCTTAACAGTCGTTGAGCCCAAGTGTGATCTCTTATCCTGGCTACAGGTTTCATTATTGGAGAGAGACATAAGCAGAGGACATTGGATCTGGGTACAGAAGTTTAACTAGGACTGGACGACTGGAGCTTTGCTCCGAGGGAAAGTAATTGAGCCTCAGTCTCCACATCTGTAAAAGGCAGATAAATAACACTTGCACTATCTTCCCCACACCATTGTTGCGAGCCACAAACTGTGAGTCCTTTCAGTCGTGTCCAACCCTTGATGACTGTATTTGGGATTTTCTTTCAAAGACATTGGAGCGATTGGCCATTTCCTTCTCCATCTCATCTAACAGATGAGGAAACTGAGGCAAATAGGAGGAAGTGAGCTGCCCCAGGTCACATGGCTAGTAAGTGTCTGAGGCCTGATTAGAACTCAGGAAATTGAGTTTTCCTGCCTCCAAGCCGGCACTCCATATAACTCTCCATATAAATGTGAATTGTTAGCAGCATCCCTAGCGTGTAGTGTTATAATCCACAAGGTGGATAAGCCGCCTGTGGATAATTAGTAACTATATTTAGAGATAAGGCACATCCTCACATGAAGCTCTCCATTTTCCTTCCTCCATTTTTTTGCCTTGGCTGTGCCCCAAGCCTGGGATGATTTCTCTTTCCTTCTCTCCCTAGCTTCCTTCCAGGATCGCTTCAGGGGCTGCTTCCTTCCGGAGGCTTTTCCTGATCTCCCCAGTTGTTAGCAACCCCTCTCCCAATACTTTTTATTTACTTTGAATGCAATGTGTATTTATGTATGTCTGTGTATGTATTTATCTCAGTCTCAGAGATTTATGTAAATTTATGTTTCTTTATTATATGTAGATTTATATAAATAAAAATAAATTTATATAAAAATAATCAAAAAGATTATTTTGGGCTTTGTAAGCCCAGTTCCTAGCAGGGTGACCAGAAAGGAAATGCTGATGGACTGAAATGTATTTCTAAGTCATGGGGGCAGGTGAGGAAGGGGCCGATAGAGGGAGGTTGGGGTTAGAAGAAGGGTGGAGAGCCTGGGAGCCTAATCTAAGCAGGTTTGCTCCCAATGGTCCCCTTGTATGAGCTGAGCCAATCCCCGTGGTTCTCTATACCTTAATATATGGATCACATGGACTGAGGGGAAGTGGACAGCAGAGAAGCCACTGAGTGAAAGGAAGGTCACAGAGACCCTTACAGATGCAGGGGTCAGGCCCCAGAGTCTCCAGGGAAACTCTACTCCCATTTCTACGGCCCACCCCCCAAACACACCTTGTCCTTTGGATCAATTCTGGGCTTTGCATAAAGTATCGATTAGAAGTGGTTATAATCACAAAATGTTAATGACACCAATTAATTCCCAATCCGTTGGTCCCAGGCCTGGCCCTTTAGCAACAGTGAAGGTTAAAGGGGAAGGGGATGGGGGTTAAGGACTTAGGGTAGGTACCCCTCTTCCAAGGTTATGTGTGTGTGTGGCCCTTGCTGCATTCTGGGCTGGCTTTATACAGCCTTAATATGGGCCAACGGATGGGCATTTGGCCGTAGCTATTTCCTCTTCCTTCTCCTCACCTCTGGACACAGACATTCATAAAATCATAGAAACCTCAAGCAGCCAAGCTACAAGGGCCTCACAGGTCACGCCATCGAGTCAGCATCTGGAATAAGCGGTCATCCAGCCTCTGCTTTGGGGGTCTCTGAGGCAGGGGACGCCAAGAACTCTAAAGCTGGATCTTTGGGAGGGTCAGTTTAGGGAAGCCGAGGAAGCCTTCTTGGAACCATGTTTTTAAAGACACCAAATAAAACACACAGGATTACAAAAGAAGCCAATTATATTGAAATAGTTCTCAAAATATATTTTTAAATGTTTAATATTTTAAATATATATTTATATCGTAAATATATTTTTAAAATATAATTTAAATTAAAGAATTCTTGCCCTAGAGGGAGACCAATCTACTTCTTGAATGCTTCTGAATCTTAAGTAGATATTATGTATTTTATATACACATACATATAATATACATCTATGTATCCTACAATATACATGCATATGTTACGTATTTTAAGTCTGCTTATGCATGTATGTTCACAATACCTTATATAACATATAACATGTATATATTATTGTGTATAGATGTATATAAACATGTATTATACTGTCTATGTACCTTATGGAACATACAATGTGTGTATCTATATGTATGTGTGGGAGGATTGTGTGTATATACACGTGCATATATATGTACACACATATACTTGTATACACTATAAATCATGGGTGTGAATAAAATGTATCTGCATTTATATACACAACACATATGTGTCACATATTATATACCATGCATATATTATCTGTGTATTTATATGAATATATGTAGATATATATGCATAAACACAAACATCCACATGCAGATATACACATAGGTGTTGTATATATATTGATCTATATATTTCCCTACACATAACTTTACACTCATTGTCCCTGGCCCTGACCTCTGGGGCCAAGCAGACCCAGCCTAATCCCTCTTACACATGACAGCCTCTTAAACCCTGGAAGGTTACAGCCACATCCCCAGTTCACCCGCCCTTCCCCTCGCTCTCACTCTCTCTTTTTCAGACTAAATCTCCCTTCAAAAGACCTTAGAGTAGCCAGTTCTCTAGCTCCTGGCCTGACATTAGGGTCTGCTCTTCCGAAATTTGCCAAATTATAAATTTATTTTCTAAAATGTTGCGACTAGCACCAGACACAATCCTCCTAATGGCTTTGAGCAGGGTAGCGGACAGAGAGGCAATCGTGTTCCTGGGGGTGGATATGGAGGTCTGTAGCATGGTGGGATGGTAGGAGGGAGGGCAGCCCATGTTTCCCCAGAGAAGACAGCAGATGGAGACCTAGGGTTCAGACTCTTAGCTAGGACACAACAGGAAAAGATGCTTTTGCTGTTCTACCCCCTCACCCCCATCTTCTGCCGGTCACAAATATCCAGCCCAAGCTGAAGCTCTGGCAGGAGAGCCTGAGAGCTGGGGAGTTGTCCGACTCAGGAAGGACCAGGGGGTTGTGAAGACATTGGTTGATGTATGTTTGTCCTAGGAAGCGAAAAAGGGGCAGCAGAGATGGGGAAGAGAGAGCTCTGTCTGCTGTCCTTCCCCGCTGCCCCAGCAGCCCAGACTCCCCAGCATAACGTGTCTGTGTAATCTTAAAACCCAACTTTGACCACAGTATTCCTCCCTTACAGATTATCAGCGGCTGCCCTCTCTTCTTCTTTCCTTCTTTCCTTCCTTTCTTCCTTCCCTCCTTCCTTCCTTCCTTCCTTCCCTCCTTCCTTCCTTCCTTCCTTCCTTCCTTCCTTCCTTCCTTCCTTCCTTCCTTCCTTCCTTCCCTCCTTCCCTCCTTCCTTCCCTCCTTCCCTCCTTCCTTCCTTCCTTCCTTCCTTCCTTCCTCCCTCCTTCCCTTCCTTTCCTTCTTTCTTCCTTTTCTCTTTCTCTTCCTCTTTAAAAAGCTTTTTCTATCCTTGAGCTTGTAGGATTCCTTTTTTTCTTGCAGAGATTTTCTCCTTCTAAATGACGGTCCCTTAGATCAGCCTCTGTTTCTCAGGGAGGGCACTTAGCAGGTTCTCAGCTCATCTCCTTGCAGTAGCATTTTCCTTCTCTCCTCTTCACGTGTAAAGACTTTGAACGAGCCCTTCGTAGCTTTAGAGGCTCCTGTGGCAGGTGGGTCTCCAGGCAGGCCCAAAATAGGCTTCCAGCTGCTAATTTGGGGAGAGGGGAGGAAAAATAAGAGGAGAAGGGGGGCTGTCTGGCTTGGACCTCAGATAGGCAGAAGGGCCTTATCTACACATAGGCTGCCTTTGTCCTCAGCCTCTCTCCTCCAGCTCTCCCTTCCCTTCTTAATTAACAGAAAACAGTTATGAATATTAAAGGAGAAATTAACAACAGTGTAAATAATTTCTTCGTGTTTGCAGATTCCCCATTTGGTTCTTAATTAACCCCCGCTGGTTTCAAACGCCTGCCTGAAAAACCAAAGCTACTTTTTTTGATCTAGACACGAACAGTCAAAGAAGCTCGCCAACATGGCCGCCCAGACTCCCAACAGCCGGAGGTGGGTGCTCATTGTGCCCCGAGGAGGGACCATTCCGCTCCTTTATTCCTTTGAAGCTGACTAAAAAGCGGTGTCCCCACCAGCCCAAGGCAGATGGCCTTTAAAGTCCGCGGGCCGTTAGAACTTAAAGGGACCTTAGGATGTATCGTCTAATCTGATATTTCTCAAACTGGGCCATGAAATACCTTGGTCCTTGCTGGAATCCATAAATACTGGTCTAGGAAGTTGGGAGGGGGTATTAATAGATGCAAATAAAAGCACATTGCTCTCCCCTACAAACTACATTGTGTATATTTATTCCCCATATATATATATATATATTTGTCTATTTTTATAGATGTATTTGTGCTTTGTTTTATTGTTTTGGATTCGTATCCCCAGAGCATGGAGCTCTGGGCCCTGGAGTCAGGAATGTTCATCTTTGTGAGCTCAAGTCTAACCTCAGATACGTAATGGCTGGGTGACCCCGGCCAAGTCATCTAACTCTGCCTCAGTTTCCTCATCTGTAAAATGAGCCAGAGAAGGAAATGGCAAAACACGCCGGCATCTTTGCCAAGAAAGTCCTTAATGGGATCATGGCGTTGGACACAAATGAAAAATGGCTGAACGACAACCACAAAATTTGTATCCCCAAAGCCTAGCACAAAGTAGCCTGTTCGTACATACTTGTTGATTGATGATTGACAGGGGCAGAGGATGTAGGTTTAAATACTAGCTCTGTTACTAAATACATGTGCAATCTTGGGCAAGCCTTTTAACTTCAGTTTCCCCATCTGTAAAGTTAATCTTGATAATGACAGGGCTGTGGACTTGATGATCTCTAAGATTCCGACTCTAAATCCTAGGATTATATAAATAGCCAAGGGATACAGAGGAAAGAGGGACAAGTCAGGGATAGTTTGGAGAAAAAAACAGAAAAAATTAAGGATATTTTCAGATTTCCCAATTGTCATAAACTATATATATATAAAATATATGTATAATTCAATATTTTTCTCTAATGGATTTGTGATACTGTTGATATATGACAATGAGTGTCTGAATCAATGTTGTTTAGTTGTTCCTGATTCTGTGACCCTGTGGATCATAACATCCACTGGGTTTTCTTGGCAAAGATACTGGTTTGCCATTTTCTTCTTAATGGATTTGAAATCACATCTTCCTGACTCCAGGTCTGGTGCTCTATCCACTGAGCCATCCAGATGGCTCTGAATTATAGTAGGCATTCAATAAATGCTTGTTGACTTGAGCTCATCACTGCTTGCTTGCCTTAGAACTCTTTTTTGGCCACTTCGTCTCTTGTGCTTGATGCAATGTGCTAGGAGATTTTCTTGCTTTTTTCTGAAGCTGATGGATAGTAATGAAGTTCAAGACTAATCTTCTCTATGGTTATCTCTGTCTCTCTCCACATGACCTTCTATTATATAGGACCTCAAGCTAGAAGAAGGCTCGGAGGTCATCTGGTCCCACCTTCTCATTTTATAAATGGGGAAACTGAGGCCAGGAGGAGACTAAGTGTTGTCTACATTTGCACAGCAGTAGAGGCAGGATGTGAATCCAGGTCATTTGTCTCAAGAATTTGTGCTTTTCCTATTGCACCTCACTTCCTCACGCATTTCCTTGATGCCATCCCAGACTCCAATTCTCTTTCCTAATTCTCCATTAATGATGAGTTGCTGTCCATTCTCACCTATCACACACCTCTCTTATGCCCTCAGGGTGCTGATCATTTTAAAATCTTCTGAGAACATAGTCATTTAACAGTACCAGTACAACACTGGTACTAAAAGGAGCTTTGTTTCATGCAGAAATGTGGGATCATTAAAAGAATTTTTGTAATTTCCCCAAAGCAATCCAGCTTCCTGAGTTCAAATCTGACCTCAGTCAGTTAACCCTGTTTACCTCAGTTTCCTCATGTGTGAAGGAGCTGGAGAAGGAAATCACAAATCACTCCAATATCTTTGCCAAGAAAACCCCAAATGGGATCGGGAAGATTTGGACACAACTAGAAATGACTTAACAGCAATATAGTACACATAAACATATACTTGTGTACATATATGTGTATGTGTATGTACATGTATGAAGGCAAGTTGTCCCAAAAATCTTAACATACTTTTAAATTTTAATACTTTTTCTATTAACATCTATTGGCTATCAAAGTTTAACATTACTCTAAAACTTTTGGATCATCTTGTATATCTACTCAAACCAATTCTGTGAGTTGTGCACATCAGTCTAGAAAATAGGTGCTCTTTATTCCTTCTTCTCTGAATACGGTTAGGTCAAACTGTTCTGAGAAGTGATCAAATTCATCCAGATGGTTCTGCATTGCTCTGGGTTCCCTCTCAACTAGCAAAATGTCGTCTGAAAACAGAAGCATCTGAAGGACCTCACCCCTGATAGAGATATCCCTTTTCAGCTTGGACTCCACACCAGATTTCTTGCATGATAGTGGCAACCACTTGGTGACAATACTTTATATAGAAGTATAGCCTCAAGGTAGTTTGGGAAGGAGGAGTACTACCAGCTGGAGAATCTAGTATTCTTTGACCTGTATCCCATTGTTCCCCCAATTATCTGGACCGATATTTATGGATTCCAACAAATTTTTATTTTGTAACTTGCCTTAGAATGATCACTGAATAAGATTCTCTATGCTGCTGTGATTTCTCAAGGAATCTCATGTAATTTGGATGTCCATACACATATGACAACTTGTTGGAGAAGAAGCTTTGATCTACATTTTTTATGGTTAATAAACAATAACCACGGTGAGATCTTCTATCTTTTATGTCTTTCAGTCAATTGTGTGATGATAAAGATAGGGTTGGCTATGAAATATTACTTGAAAAATACTTCCAGTTCCCTTCTAACAACCCTCATCAAGAATGCCTTTGATAAGGATGTAATTTCCATTAAATTGTTATTTGGATTGGAAAGTAAGCACATATGCGATTTGTTGTTTTCTTAGTCACCAAAATTTTTTCCATGTTTTTGCTATCTTCATCTCTTTCAGATACCCTAAGAACCAATCTCTTGACCGCCTAATTTTGCTGTCTTCAGCACAGCCCTCATGTTTATACTCAATGTAGTCCAACTGCTTTCCTCACCTGTTATTTTCAGTACAATTTCTACTTTGTCTAAAAGCACATAGTAGACTATGAAGTGGTATTTCTTTTATACTTAAGGGTGAAGAAAGCTTATTATACATCTTTGCAGATCATTTTCTGTAAGGGCCCTTTAAATGGGCTGCGCCACAGCGCATCATTGAGGCCCAGAAGTAATTTCTGTGGATATTAGGACTGCCCTTGGGTGGGATCCTGGCCATATTGAGATAGCTTCGTAATGGGTGACTCTCTCGCTGATTGGTTGTGTGTGTGACCTCACAGGCCCTATGTAAGCCCACTGCAGGCAGCAGTCGTTCTCTTTAACCTGGCACTCTTCACCTTGGCTCCCTAGCCTGGGTGGCCAAGCCAAGATGGGTAGCCAAAAGAGGTAAGGGTTTTGGTAGTGAACACGTGGGTCTTCTGACCAGGTGTTCACTCGGGAACCAACAAGTCAGGGCATCAGTCAGGGCATTATGTGAGTAGGTATAATAAAGGCTTTTAAGATTACACGTGGCTGTTCTTGAGCACGCTACCAGTTATTAAGCTATAGATTCAAGAGATTGTGGCCAGAGACGTTAGAAGGCCTCAGAGGAGGCGAGCCGGGTAGAGTTCACACTGCAAAGGACAGTGGTCAAAGGTACTCTGGTGGGTCTAGGACAGACTGGTAATTGTAACTGCCAGGAGAGCACGTTACAATTTTCCTTTTATATCTGTTTGTTGTTCTTCTGTTTTCATTCTTAGAGGTATTGATGCCTTTGCTTAGTTGAATCTTTTGCAGACTTTCTATAAAATATTGTTGTATTCCATTATTTCTTTCTGTTATGAGCTAAAACTGCTCTTAACATTTCTTAGGAGGATTTAACATTCGAGGGTGGAAAATATCACTAGCACCAACATTTCCTCACAAAATTGCTAACAGAATACATTTAATGGAATATCTAGATTTGGTGGAATATAGGCTAGAAAACAGTCATGACTTCAAATCCCTCATTTGAAAGATAAGTAGATCAAGGTCCAGAGACAGAAGACGACTAATATACGACCATACAAGTGATCCAAAGGAAAAACCAATCAATTCAATAGACTTGGAATGGAAGATGCCATTGGCAATCAGAGAGAGAACTATGGAGACTGAATGTATATTAAAACATAGCATTTTCACCTTTTTTTGTTTTTTTTTTCTTTCTCATGATTTTTTCCCTTTTAGTCTGAATTTTCTTGCACAACAAAACAAATATGGAAATATTTACATATTTAAGAATTGTACATATTTAACCTATATCAGATTACTTGCTGTCTTGGGGAGAGGGAGATAAGGAGGGGAGAGAAAAATTTGGAATAAAAAGACTTAACAAAAATAACTATTGAAAACTATCTTTACATGACTTGGAAAAATCAAATGCTATTGAAAATTAAAAGCAAAACAAAACAAGGCCTAGAAGGCAGCTCTTCTCATCCCCATTTCAAAATTCTTTCCATTATATCATGCTATTACTTTATTTTTTATTTTTTAAATTTAAATTTTTTTATTTTTACAAAAAATTGTATGTATAGGTAATTTTCCAGCATTGACAATTGCAAAACGTTTTGTTTCAACTTTTACCCTCCTTCCTCCAACCCTCTCCTCCAGATGGCAGGTTAACCAATACATGTTAAATATGTGAACGTATAAGTTAAATATGTATATATTCCAAACAGTTATTTTGCTGTACAAAAAGAATCAGACTTTAAAACAGTGTACAATTAGCCTGTGAAGGAAGTCAAAAATGTAGACAGACAAAAACAGGGGGATTGGGAATTCTATGTAGTGGTTCACAGTCCTCTCCCAGAGTTCTTTCTCTGGGTGTAGCTGGTTCAGTTCATTACTGCTCCATTGGAACTTATTTGGTTCATCTCATTGTTGAAGAGGGCCAGGTCTATCAGAACTGATCATCATATAATATTGTTGTTGAAATATATAATGACCTCCTGGTCCTGCTCATTTCACTCAGCAGCAGTTCGTGTAAGTCTCTCCAGCATGCTATTACTTTTAAAAATGTCTTGAATATAGTCCCTTGATTCCTCTCCAGCAACAAATGGTACAAAAGCAAATGAAGTTGTCCTGATGGAGAAGGAGAATGACTCGAAATGAATTTATCTTCTGAGATCCATGTCTAGATCCTTCAGAGCAAAGGGATTTATCATAGGGATAAATGTTAAATCCTGCACTTGCATGCAAATTTGTTGTTGTCTAGACATCTCAATTATGTCCAGCTCTTTGTGATCCCATTTAGAGTTTTCTTGGCAAAGATAGGAGTGGTTTGCCATTACCTTTCTCAGCTTGTTTTATAGTTGAGGAAACTGAGGCAAACAGGGTCAAGTAACTTGCCCATAATTACAGAAGTCAGAGGTGAGACTTTAATCCAGGTCTTCATAATCCAATCTATGATACCATGATACCTCTCAGAAAGACAATCATTTGGGTGGAAAAGATCTGGAGTCTTTAATGGAGTGTAACATTAAAATGATTCAATACAGCATAAAATTCACCCAAATCCATAATATCCTTGCCACATTGAGAAATTCATCTTGCCCTTAACAAGCAACTGGACTCTGCTTCTGTACTCTGAAGAGTTCGAGGTCTTCCTTTGCTTTTTAAATGTTTCATGTATTTTCATTCTCTTCTTCAATATGTCACTCTTCCATTTTATTGGATTGTTTAAGCAATTTACATTTAAAGTTATGAGAGTCAGGTTTATACTTTTCTCCATTTGTACCTCTAATATTGTGTTAGGATTTTTTATTTCTCTTCATCTTATTTAGTAGTCCTTTATTATCACTATGATCAGCTTTACTTAATCATTCACAAGCCTTGTGCAGATGGTGAACATTTCTCTTGCTCTCACTGATGTCTTCTTGTGCTTTCACTTGAGATCAGCAATAAAATGGTTGACCATGCAGTTGTCAAAGTCTTCTCCATCCAAGTGGGTGTCCATAGCTGGGGACTTGACCTCAAAAATACCATCTTCAATGGTAAGAATGGAGACATCTAAAGCACGTTTCTCTCAGCACTAATCTTCTGACCAAGTCATAAGCAATAGCAGCAGCAGTTGGCTCATTGCTGATTCAGAACACATTGAGATCAGTGCTAGTTCCAGCAGTTTTGGTGGCTTGACATTGAGAATTATTGAAATAGGCTGGCATTGTGACCATTCAAACTTCAGCAATTTATTTCATCCTGGTCAAGATCTTAGAAGATACTTCACCTGGATAGAAACTTTGTACTCCACTTGGACCTTAAGTTTGCCTGTATCATTCACCCACCATAAAAGATCAATGCTTCATGTTTGATTGTATTACAGCCCAGATCTGAGACCAATCAGACGTTGGTATAAAAAACTGTATTGGGGGAGCTCATCACAACTTGATTCTTTGCAGCATCACTGATCAAATGTTCTATGTTGGTAAAGTGATGTAGCTTGAGGTGGTCCCTTACCTTGGTCATTAGCAATGATCTGCACTTTCCTATGATGTAAGACTTCCACACAGGAATAAGTAGAGTCAAGATCAGTGCCAACTGCGGGTCCCTTTGTCATGGTTGCTGACCACTATGGAAGATGAAGTGATTTTGCTGCTCTGAATAGACCTAGTTTTGCTTAATCTATTTTAATTTAATCCTCTTCTCACATACTCTTTTCCCTGTACCCCTCCTTCTTTAACTCCCCCTCTGATTTGTCAACAGTTTAAGTTGTTTAACTTATGTAGACAGAAGGCCGATTTTTAGCTAACTAGAAGAAAAAACTTCCTAATGATCAAGCAGACTAAGAATGAAACCGTTAGCTTGATGAGTTTCCTGCTGAACATCTCCAGCAGAGATTTGATGAATGCTTTGGGCAAATGGCATAGAGGGAATTCTTGGATTGAATGGGACAGGATTGAATGCCCTTTGAGGTCTTTTCTAACTCTAAGGTCCTATCAGCATTCCCAAGCCAGGCTAGAGCTAAACGGTAAGAGAAGAGAATTCCAGTCAATAGTCTTAGGTCCCAGGAGAAACTTTTAGGTAAGCATTTGGTATCTCCGTTTCATAATCAGTTATCTGACTATGGCTCCTCCACAAAAGATGGAAACCTGGGAAGTTGTTTGGAGGAAAGGATGTCAGAAAAAATAGATACTTTCTGTAGGCTTTAGAGTGGGAATTGAAGTGAGGGTTAGGGTGTTGTTTTCTATGTCTTGTGATAATAATAACTCACATTTACAAAATGCTTTAAAGCACTTCCTTTACAATAAAGCATGTGAGGCAGGTAGTAGCAGTATGATTAACACCATTTTTACAGATGAAAAATTTATATGACTTGTCCAATGTCATTCCGCTAGAAGATGTTAGAGCGAAAATCTTTACCCAGGTTCTCTGGATCATGAGGGATTTGTGCCCATCCCCATCATTTTCAGACAGCCACAGATGGTGTTGATTGTGTCAGATTCCTGCCCACATGGTGCTAGAGGAAGCTGGTGACTGTGTGAGTATTGGGAGTTTTGTGGGCTCAATACAGTCTAATGATAATCATATTGCCACTTTTTATTTAAGAAATAAGAGTAACAGAGGGACCTTTTTTGTTTCCAGGATTGTATCCTTTCTGGGTGGTTGGGATAGTCCATTATTGGGCATTAATATTGCATTTGTGGATATCAATTACCTTTTCATTCTTAATTGCACTTAAAATTTTCCCTCTAGTGAAAATACTGATGAATTTGGTGCTTAATGAACTTGTCCATGACAATTAGCTTAGCTGAACTGACATTTCTTTGGCATTCAAGGTTTGCAAAGCACTTGACATATATTACCTAATTTGATCCATACTGGTAATGTAAATAGACATATTATTCCCATTTTACAGTTAAGAAAATTGAGCCTCAAAGAATGAAATTGCCTATAGTCACACAAGCAAAGATAGCCTTATCTTCTGGCACTTAATACAGCGCTCTTTCTTGTAAACTATAGTTACCTCCATTCACTAATATATAAGGATATTAGAAAATCTCTAGAAATTTCCCAGGTAAAATTATGCTTGTCTCATGAAGTTTATAAGCTGAGCTAAGGTAGATTGGAAGGGTCATACCTAGAGCCAGGTTAGCCGAGGAAGAAAGGTCAAAATTATGCCTGTTTAAGGCAAGGTTACAGACCATCACACTGAGGAGTCAGGTTTTATATTTATATATATTTATAATGGACAATGTAAATATCATCAATCCGGAGAGGGAAGGGAAGGTGAGAACTTTTGTTTTGGAGCCAAAGCCAAGTTTCTGAGTTTCAAATAGATGAACCAAGACACTTTCCTAAGACTCACACCAAAATGGAAAAATTGAGGCATAGAGACTACTAAATGGGCCAGCGTCAGTGTCCAGAGAGGATCAAAAAGTAGAAGAGAGTCTAATTATCAGAAGAGAAACATTTAACTTGATGATTCAATTCAACAAACATTCTTTAGCATGAAAAGGACATTGTGTTCAATACTCTTTGGGATACAAAGATTAAAAACGGGATAGTTCTCACTTCCCACAGAAGTTTATAGTGTAATAAGGTGGGTACAGGACGTATGAACAAATAAAAGTATGAGGTCAAATATGGGAGGAGCAAAGGAGAGTGAAGAAAAGCACTATGAGAAGTTTGAGAAGAGAAGGATATCTTTTGTCTAGGATAAGGGATGGGGGAGGAGCAGTAAGGAAATCTTCATGGGAAAGATGGTGTTTCAAAGAAGAACTAGAGAACACCATGGAATGCAAAATAGATAATTTTGATTATATTAAGTTTAAAAAGATTAGAGGGGAAACAATAAAATGGAAAATTTTATATCCAAGTTTCTGATAAAGACCTCATTTCTAAAATATATAAGGAATTAACTCAAATTTATAGAATCAAAGGATGGAAGATGATTTTCAGATGAAGAAATTAAAATCATTTATAGTCATATTAAAAATGATTTAAGTCATTATTGATCAGGAAAAATGCAAATTAAGACAACTCTGAGGTATCACTACATGCCTCTCAGATTGGCTAACATGACAGGAATAGATAATGACGAATGTTGGAGAGGATGTAGGAAAACTGAGACACTGATGCATGGTTGGTGGAGTTGTGAAAGAATCCAGCCATTCTGGAGAGCAATTTGGAATTATGCCCAAAAAGTTATCAAACTGTGCATAGCCTTTGACCCAGCAGTGTCTCCACTTATAGCCCAAAGAGATCTTAAAGAAGGGAAAAGGACGCATATGTGCAAGAATGTGGTAGCTCTTTTTGTAGTGGCAAGGAACTGGAGACTGAGTGGATGCCCATCAGTTGGAGAATGGCTGAATAAGTTATGGTGTATGAATGTTATGGAATATTATTGTTCTATAAGAAATGATCAACAGGATGAATACAGAGAGGCCTGGAGAGACCTACATCAACTGATGCTGAGTGAAATGAGCAGGACCAGGAGATCATTATATATGGCAACTACAAGACTATATGATGATCAATTCTGATGGACATGGCTCTTTTCAATAATGAGATGATCCAGGCCAGTTCCAGTGGTCTTATGATTAAGAGAGCCAACTACACCCAGAGAGAAGACTGGGGGACTGAGTGTGGATCACAATATAATATTTTCATCTTTTTGTTTTCTTTCTCATTTTTCCTCTTTTTGATTTGAATTTTCTTGTGCAGCAAGATAATTGTGGAAATATGTATAGAAGAATTGCATACTTAACATACTAAATTACTTGCCATTTAGGAAAGGGAATGGGGAGAAGGGAAAGAAAAAAAAATAAAGCACAAGGTTTTGCAAAGGTGAATGTTGAAAATTATCTGTGCATATGTTTTAGAAATAAACAGCTTTAATCAAAAAGAAAAAGATGGCATTTGATTGGGGTCTTGAAGGAAGGGGAAAATTTAACAGAAGAAGATGGAGGAGAATAAACTTTAAATATAGGGTGGGGAGAGTGTGAAGATAGGAAAGGCTAAAACAAAAATGGTGAACAGAGACTGCTTAGAACAGAAATATATGCAGAGAGTAGTAAGGGATAAAATTGTACATGAAAATATCACTAGAGACATGAGTGAGCTCTATTTGTGAATAGCAGACATGCATCTCGCAGGCTAAATCGGCACTACACATCATGACTGCTCAGCTTTCCCTTTGTGGACTTCAAGTGTGGACTTTGGAGCAGTATAGTTAGTGGCCAGCTGTGCTGACCCAGATACCCAAGTTTGTCCAATTCTGATGATTTAGACAGCTTAGACAAAAGGGTACAGGTAGAAGTATAGTCAAGGATAAGCCATAGAGGTATCTGTAGTATCTTAGAAGGAGCACTGAGTTCAAATGTTGGCTTTCTGTCCTATTATGCAACATCCCCTCTCTGGACCTCAATGTTACTTCCCTCCTGGTTCATAATATAGTAGGAATTATGAAAGCCGGCACAAATGCAGCTGCACTTGCTCTCTCAGAAACAAAGTATGAGAAGATAAGGCATTTATTTAAAACTAAAGTTCATTGATACTGTCATTTGTGTGCATTTTGTGTCTATTTTCTTTTTTTTATAATTCATCTCAGAATGGCTTGAAAATCAAGAAAATCAGTGGAAAGAAAGCTGGCTAGTTTTGGAATCAGAGAACCTGGATTCAAATCCTGGTGATGGCAGTTACTACCTGTCTGACCTTGAATGCATTTTATATCTCTCTCAGCCTATTTTTGCATCTATAAACTGAGGGTATTACCCTAGATGACCTTGAAGGTCCTTTCCAGCTATGATTCTATGACTTTGCTATTTCTAAATTACAGTTTTCTGGCTTAGGGGGAAATCTGACTTTTGGGACTTGGGTGGGGGGAAGGAGTGCATAACAATAAACTGTCACTTTGTCTATTATAGTAGCAGCAACTCATATTTCCATAGCACTTCAAAGATTATGAACCACTCTTCTCATTGAAGGCTTTCCTGGTAGGAAGGACAAAGATTATTAGCTTCATTTTACAGATGAGGGAACTGAGGCTAAGAAGGATGATGATATACCCAAAGGCTGTTCTGAGATGAGTTATAGAAAAAAGAAAATGTCCACCAGAGATAGTATCAATGAACTTGAGTTTTAAATGCCGTATCTTCTCATATGTTGTTTCTGAGAGTGCAGCTGCACTTGTGCAGGCCTCCGTAATTCCTACTCTATTGTGAAGGTAATGCTGTAGAAGCTCCCTTTGAGGGCTGAAAATCCCCTTTGAGTTTTGGATGATGGGACTAGCATCCACACATGAATTATCATTCCTAGTCACCTTCCTTTCTCTCTTCACAGCTTGGCTGATCCATGAACAAAACTACAGCAACCACAGCAATGACCTCTATGATCCGAATAGATTTCCAAGTCCTTTGGATTCCAGAAGGTTAGGGCTAGAACCTGGCTTCAGAGACAAAGAAAAGGCAAATGGCTTGGCCCAGAGAATGGCATAAGGAAGACCACAATGCCTGGCACCTGCTCTCTTTTTGACATCATGCTCTCTCTCTGCTACAAATGCCCTTTACTGCAAGAACCACAACTTCCTTGGCATAGGCGTTTCTTCCATCAGGACCGTTCAAAACCATTCTATACTTTAGGAGATCATCTTCAGAACATTGTCTTGTTTTTGGTCTAAATCCGTGATTCCCTCCATGCAAGGACTCCCAGTGTGGAAAATCTCTCCATATATGCAGCCCCTCCCTCCTAGCCAGTGGTCTTTTCCTCTATACAAATATACAGATAATTTATGGTCTTAAAGAGTTAATGGATTATTAGAGTTTAAATGTTTTGACTATAGTCACATGGATAACATTCATGAGAGGTAAATTTGAATATTTCAAATCTTCCTGATTTCAGAATTGTCCCTCTAAGTAACTGTGCTGTATTACCCATCTGTTATAAGTGGACAGTGGCCACCATTCTGGTGGTAGACCTTATTATGCTTGTGTGTACACTGCATAGTTCATTGCCTGACCCAGATTTGAAGCCTTTCCTCTTTGTTCCTGTAATCAAGATTTGTGCTTCATGACATTGATTTGGAGAGCACAGGAGCCCCTCTTAATGAAAACGAGGTACCCGCAATAGTGGAGATCTTTGTAAAAAAAATCCCATCTCACTGGAGACCCTCCAGGAAAAGGCTGGATGACCATTTGTAGGGGATGTTGTCAAGCTTTCCTCTTTAGTTGCTAAACAAGAGTCTTGGACTTGGGCTAACAGACTGCTGTTTATTGCTTCGTGACCTTGTATAAATCTTCTTCCCTCTATGGGTCTTGGTTTTCTCATCTGTCAAATGAGTGGTTGGAATAAACTACCCTGAATCCTTCTAAAGTCTGAATCCTAGAATCCTGTGACCCACAAAGCAAAAACTATCACAAGCCCCAGACAATGCCCATCTATCTAGAATGGAAAATAATGACTGGATAACAGATGCTAAAATGTTGTGGATTCTGTGGTGGCGGCAGCAGCTGGGCTCCCAGAGATGGAGTGATGGGTACATTTAAAAAAATCAATGATAATAATAATAATGATAACATAGCAAAAGCTTTCCAGCCTAATTACTGCTTGTACTTCATTTCTAATCTCCTAATCCCCAAGGGAAATTATAGGTACAATGAGACAACGAGAGTGATTTGTAAAAGACCATTCAAGAAGCCTGGCTCACCATGCCCTGAGCAGGTGGCTAACGTCCCTGCCACCACCACGTGGAAGGGTAGGGGCACGGGGCATCATTAGCACTCTGGTCAAGACTGAGAGGGCAAGCAGCAGGAAAAGGGAATCACAATATTCAGCACTGAGGCAGCTGTAAGACAACAATACGATCCGTGGGAATCAGAGAACTGTAGAATCTCAGATTTGGGAGGGCCCTTGGAAATGATCTAGTCCAATATTTAGTGAGCAGAATTTCTCCTACTAGCCTTTATTTGGAAATATCACTATCAGAGAGCTCACTAACTTATTTTCTCTTGGATAGCTTCAATTATTAGAAGATTTTTCTTTATAAACCTGAAATCTGACATTCCTGAAGTTTCTACCCTTGGCTCCCAATTTTTCCTTTTGAGGCTAAGTGTGACAACCCTTTAAATATATGAAAACAGCAATCAAGTACCACCATCCTCCATCCTGGCCAATGGTCTTTCCTCTAACAAAGTATCACCAATTGTTTCACCACATCCTTAGAAGTATAGTTTCTAGTCCCTTCACCATTATGGAAATCCTCATTTAGATGTATTACAAGTAATCAATGTACTACAGCATGGTACTCCCAAAGGGAAGATACTACAGAAATGGTCTGGCCACGAACACTATATTATATATTTGGCTGCCACATTCACACTATTAATTCATATGAAACTTATGGATCCTTTTAGCTTGTATCCCTGCCATTGGCTTTTTGAACCGAAGATTAGTACTTTACATTTATCATTCTGAAATTTCATTAGATTTGGCTCATTATTCCAGCCTGGCAAGATCTTTTTAGATCTTATTCTCTTGACCAGTGGGTGAGGCATTCTGCATTACCACGTGTCATCCACAAATCTGATTGAAGTCTGGTTGACTTCCCCCAATGCTGAAATTTCTAATCAGGCCATAATTATCATCTCACTGAGATGTTTATAATTTTAAATACCAAATACAAACTATCATATCTCTTCTGCTTTTTCCACTAGCCTCCATGACTGAGTAGGAAGAGTGCTGAAATTGGAGTTAGGGGACTAGGGCCCAAGTCCAAGCTCTGCCAGGACTTACTGTGTGACCTTGGTGGGAACGCCCTTTCTAGGTTTTGCATTCCTCTCCTGCAAATGATGGTATTAGAATCTGGGTTTGCTATTCTCTGTTCCAGGGTCCTTTTTGGCTCAGGGATTCTATGTCCTATATGTTGATATTCTACATGCTGGAGTTCTTCCATCTCTGCCATTGTACATCCTTTGTTTTAAGTCCTTTCATCTCTGATTATCTATGACTGATCTTGTCCTATCACCGTATATCTACGCCAAACTAAGCCTACAGTACATCCCATGGATTCTTTGATTCTATGAAATGTCTTCACCTTCTACTTAAAAGCAGGCCTTGAAGAAAAAAAAGGGAAAAAAAAAGCTGGCCTTGGAATGGTACAGTCTCTGTCTGGGTTAATAAAGCTCTGAGAATTTCCTCCCACTGCCCAGCTGGACCCCACATTCTTGCCTAAATGGCAAAATTGCTACGAATTCCTGTCTTTCCCCTATGAGTCTAATTCCTCAGGCAGGGCCCTGCTGCTTTGTGCCACCACCCTGCTGATCGCACAAGGGACACCAAAAGGATGGTGTTAGCAACAGCACAACCCAGAGCTCTTGCCACATCCCTGCAGAGAGCAGCATCCGAAGGCTGAGATTGCAGAGAAACACAGGATGGCTGGGAAAGACATTCGCCCTAATATAGGGGAAAATAATCCTTGGCTCTTCCCTCTTCCTCAGCCCTACTTCAAACCAATTACCGAGGCATAGTAGATTCATTATACCTCCACAACATTTTTCATTATCAATCCTCCCACTCCCCCAGTGAGTCATTCCCACTGCCACCATCCTAATTTGGACGGCATTTTCTCCTAACTTTGATTACTGTGACAGACTTTTGACTGGTCTTTGTAACTCCCTTACCTAATCCACTCTTTACACATTACCAAAATAATTTTCCTAATGCAAAGTTCTAATGACATCACTCCCTTGATCAAAGACCTTCAATTACTGCCAATTGTCTCCAGTATATAGTGCCTGCTCTTGTTCCTGGCAGTCAAGGTCTAGCCTTACTTTATACCATCCCCCTTCAGTTACTCTGCTCTTCTTTGTCCCTAGGATCGTGTCTTCAAGAGCCCTCACGTAGAAGGGGTATCCTACTTGTTCTGATTGGTCTCAAAGAGCAAAATTAGAATTAATGGGCAGAGGTTGCAAAGGGGCAAGTTTTTTTTTTTTTAAATTCAATAGTATTTTATTTTTCCAAATACATAGTTTTCACCATTTTTGTGAGACTTTGTGTTCCAAATTTTTCTCCCTCTCTTACTTCCCTCCTCCCCAAGAAAGCAACCAATTTAATGTAAGTTAAAATATGTGCAAATAAGAACATGCTAACAATGTTAGCTACCTAAAATGGTGTTCCCATTCTTGATAGTGAAGTCCCTATCCCTTCAAGGAAAAGACTGGACGAGCAGCTCTAGAGGATGATACACAAGTCATCCTGATGTGTATGTGATCACTGGACCCAGATGGGAGAAAAGGAGGCAGGTGACCTTGCACAGCCCTCCCTCCCTCCAATCTAATTCACTTCCACATCATGGCATCACCTCCCTGATCTTATGGTTGCCTTCAAGAAGGAAGGACAACCAACAGCTCCTTGAGGGCAGGGTCAAGATGCCTTTTGTTCCTCAGTATAATGAAGACCAAGTACAAGTTCTTCAACAGCAGGTCTTAACTGATTTAATGAGAGAACTGAGCTCTGGAGAAGGGACCTGATAACTAAGGTCACAGAAGCTACATCTGCTGTGCTTTTTCCACTAGCCTCCATTACTCTCACACTGGAAGATAGGCTGTCTAGTGCCATTTTATCCTCCCAAGCCAGGGCTCATTTCTTATCCAGCCCAATCCACTGGGATTTTTTTCCTCTGGGAAGGGCACTGGGCTCCTATCTATCTCCTCCCCCACCTCTCAGTTCTATGCCATTTATAAACACAGTATGCTGTAATCTTTCTTCAAGACTGCCAGGGAACCAAATTGATATATAAAAAAACCCTTTTGTTTTTAATTAGCTGGATTTTTCTGTGATTTCCCTACCCTATCCATTGTCATTCTATCCTGTAGGAGGCACTTACCAGGGTCGAGATTCACTAACCCCAGGCATAGAGATGAGAAAAAACTTAGAGCACTCTGAGAGAGCCTCCAGAGCTCTGGCCCCAATTACAGTGCCATTCAAAAGTTATTCTCTATCTCCATGAATGTTGCACCAAAAGCACCCTCCTCCTTCAGAGACAATGCTCATTCTAACACAGTCTTCTTCCCTTACAGGAACTGCTACTATTAGGTGAGCAGGTTCATGTATGAACACAATATACTCACACATGTTCTCACATGTGCAATGGAATGTACACGTGTGTTCCTACCTGCCCCTAGTCATGCATACAATGCACCCAGAGCATATATCTATACTTCTACACAAATGCTTCCACATACATACACAATATCCCCATATAACAGCTGCTTGCATAGACTCATTCACCCATGTACTCACATATACATGTTCCCACGTGTCCCCTCTCAAACAAGCATTTGCTTGCCCCATTTTCTCTTTGTTGAATTTTCTGCGGTTCCGTACAATGTTTCCAATTCATTTCCTATTTTTCTTCCTGAAACACCAGCGATAACTAGCTCCCTAATGCATTCTCTGGCAACCTCCCCTATAATTCAGTTTGCGCCTTCTCCTCTCTCCATATATCTCAATAGATAATTAGCAAGCCTGATAGTTAGGAAAATGAGTCTTTCTTTCCCTGTAATCTCAGGACTCTGCTAATAAATGCAGACTTGGAGATATCTCTGTGTGCTCTTGTCAGTCCCCCAATTCCACTCTGATTGGAAGCAGGTTCTGCTGTGATCATATATACCGTGTTACAGGAACACTGATATGAAAATAAATATGCTTCAGGGACCCATTTTAATTAAAGCTTGTCCTATTAAACTCGAATTAGATCTACCAAGAATACTTGCTGACAAGAAGGTGATCTTGGGCTGCATTAACAAACGTCTACCGTTCAGAGCAAAGGAAGCGATAAGCCTCTGATCAGACTACATCGAGAGCACTGTATTCCGTAATGGGGGTGGCAAACTTAAGAACAGTAGGAATCTACAAATCGGCAACCAAGGTGGGGCATGGTACTAGAGCTCATGACATAGGAAGAATAGGTCAACTTATTTAACCTGGAGAATATATGGGAGTTGGGGTGCATGTGTATTTGTGTTTAGAGACTATCACTCCAAGGGTTACCTATATTTTGTTTGATCCTATATGGCATACGTATCAGTAGAGAAAATTATAGGGAAGCATCTTTTAGGTCAGGATAGAAAGATTTTCCTAACAACCCAGAGTTTTAAAAAAATGGAATGGACTGCCCTGTTTTTATGAAATATTCTGAAGTATTCTTACAGTGGGTGGGAGTTCAAGCTAAATGTTCTCTGAGGCTCCACCAGTTCATAGATTGTAGAATTCTGGGAATCTTAAGTCTATTTCTGGCTCATTGTTAATTATGGTGGCTGGTTTTGATTTGGGTGGATTTAGAAAAACCATACTGAGTCATATTGTTTTGACTTATTGCTTATTGGAAAATGTGAAGTTGTGTTGCAGCTGCTGTAGACTCCTGATTCAGGTATGAGGCTTGCCTCCATCTCCTAGAGATGTTCTCTCCAAACAGTATCTGAGTACAATCTTTCCATTCCCATTCCCACTATTTCCATCATTATCTTTACCAGACCTTTTTTTCTGACCCTATCATCTCATTGGCTTCTTGGGTATTAAGAGATATAGAAAACCATGTTACAATATCCTCTTCTATCCTCTTCCATACTTGTTCTGAACCTTCCACACAGCATGTTTGTCCATCTCTCCCAACAATCCCAAGGAAACTTCTATCCATCCTTCAAAACCTCACTTTAAGTGCATTTCCCCAAGAAAGTCTTCTTTGAATATTGTAGTCCACTGTGTTCTCTCTTTCCTCTGTGGTTGAATTAATCGTTAAGTCTGTATTACGCCTCTTATCACTTAATCACATAGGAGAATCTTAGTGTGGAAAGTGCTTCAGAAGTCACATGAATTGTAAATTCCTTTAACATCCTCCACAAGGGGTTGCCACAAATGTCCTAGATTATCATGCAAGTATTTGGCATCTATTAGTTCAGTTAGTGCAATGACTTGGAAGGTGCTATTTGCAGCTACTTATGCCCTTTGTGATCCTGTGAGTGCATGAAACAAGTGGTTAAGCTTCCAGAAAACAGGGACTATTTCCTTTGTAGCACCTATGGTGTCAAACACAATGTTGAGCATGAAGCAGGCCTTCAGTCATTATTCATTTAATTGAACCAAAGCCCAAAGGGATTGTTAAAGAAGTATAGTGCTAAAAACCCTTCATGAAACCTTTCAGCTTTATTGATCTCATCCACAAAATGGGGACAATAATGTCTTTCAGGGTTATTGTAAAGAAAGGTCTTCATAAACCTTAAGAGAGTTATAAAATCATGATTTGTATTATATATGTCTATGTATTCATGTGAATATTTATATGTGTATATGTAGATAAAACTTCTATGGTACTTTGTTTACAAAGCATTTTCCTCATACATATACACCACAATACACAAAGACACACAGCACAATACTTGCCACCAAGTATAGAAGGAATCACTTTTTCAGTTTAGTCACAATCTTTTTTTGAAGGTATCTCTAGGCAAAATGGTTATTTTAAATTTTTTGCAATGAAATTGGGATCATGATTTGCTCAGGGTCCCACAATAAGTATTGGATTATGGGGCAGGACAAGTCTCACATAAATGAGTTTTGGGCTCTTTTGACTGGATAACAACTATTATCACTATTCCTTTAACCTAGATTGCTTTACCAGGTGGTCAACAGAAGTATCCTTATACTCGGTTAAGAACAATTTTCATCACCTTCTGTGAGATTTGCTATTCAGAACTTAGTGGCTGCCCATCAGTTGAATGAAAAAGTTATGGTATGTACGTGTTATGAAACATTATTGTTCTATAAGAAATGATCAGCAGAATGATTTCAGAGATATCTGGAGAGACTAATAGGAACTGATACTAAGTGAAGTGAATAGAACCAAGAGAATGTTGTACATGGCAACAATTATACAATGATAATTTCGTGAACAGTGAGGCAATTCAGGCCAGTTCCAATCATCTTGTGGAGAGAGCCATTTGCACCCAGAGGATCACAACATATTTTCACTTTGTTGTTTGCTTGTATTTTGTTTTCTCTTTTTGATCAGATTTTTCATGTGCAGCATAATTGTGGAAGTATGTACAGAAGAATTGCATGTGTTTAACACAGATTACTTGCTATCTAAGGGAAGAGGTGGGAGAAAAGGAAGGAGAAAAAAATTTGGAATATAAGTTTTTGCAGGGGTGAATGTTGAAAACTATACAATCTATCTTTATTTGTTTTTTTATTCATTTATTTTTAAAGGGAGTTTTGTTATCTATCCACATAGGCTTATCTGATTTGCAGTTGGAACTTTAGAGATCATGTACTCCAACTGCCCCATTTTAATATGGTGTCCACTTCTAAGTTTTACTAGTTAAGAACTCCTCTAATAATGGCGAAGTTTGTTTGTGTAGAAAGAGAACTACTAACAGCCAGGGACCAGGCCTTGAATGTGGGGATTCATTACCTTTTACCTTTATTAGACTTTCTCTTATGACCTTAGGAGAAGCAGAATTCTTCAGGGTGCCTAAGTGGAGGAGGCAGGACAACTTCTCTCTCCTTCCGAGCAAATGGGAGAGTTTTCTAACCATTTACATTTTTGTATCGACTCAGATCCAAGCCTGGGCGTGGGATGATGTATGGGAGAAGTCTGGGTACCGAGATCCAGGATTAGCAGGTAAGGAAGAGACACAAATGATCTAGATAGCACGCCTTATTGCCAAGGCCCAGACCTTTGAAGGAATCATTTCAAGCTTACACAAAGTAAATCACATTGGTCACAAATCTCTATTTTGAATGAATGCACGTCCAAAAGGAGGTTTGGTGTTCCACTTCTCCAATTCCTCCTCACTCGTGAACTTCCAACACAGGGAGTTTTAAACCCGATGACAGGATCCTAAATTATGAATCATTTTTCTTCTCTGGGGACAAAAGTAAAGCAGGCAGTTATCTGATTGGGAGGGGTTGCTCTATCAAACTTGGCTGGGCTATCTCGCCGGCACCGAACGCTTTCCCCAATCTTGTACCATTTCGGTGTCTCTCCCAATGATCTACGCTCTCTGAAACAGGATGCCGTCCGCCTGATAAGGAAAACACCATCATTCCACTTAACACTATCCTACAGTAGGATCAACAGTGAGAGTGAGGAGGGAGAGGCGGCGGCTCCAGCCATGGAGGTGGAGGAGGAGTAAAATGCTCCAGCAGCTGACCATATATCCAGCGGCACAGCCTGCACATGCTCCTCTGATGAGGAATTATAGGAAATGGGAATGTTACAGTGATTCTTCAACCCCCAGCTGACCTGTAAAGGCAATTACGACACTTTTCTTACTGCTAGCATCAATCTCCTGGAGCAGCACACGCATGAAGGCCCCCAGCTATGGAAATGCCGGACCAGGAAACAAGCTCCCTGTTCCCTCTTTGGTTGGGAGCACATTCCAAGGTTGTTGGAAGCCTTATGCTTGCAAATGACTATCATGGCGCCGTGGATGGTATTTTAAAACATTTTCAAGTATACTTTATTATAAAATATTGTTATTCAAAGAGTACAGAATGCAATAAACCAAATACAGAACTGAATTCTATCCCACGTTTGCTCTTTCTCATCTAAATTTCTCAGTGACTGACAGGAATTAAAATTGACTCCTTTTGTAAACCCCAGGGCCCAGGGCTTGCCCCAAGGAGCTCACCGCTGGTGGGGAGAGCTGAGTGCTCCCAGGTAGATGCAGGACCTCCACAGACTTTGATCGATTGCTCAGCCTTTCAGAAATCGGGGCCCAAACTCAATCACAATCAGTCACAGGCCTAGACTGTGAGGGAGCAAAAGCCTCCAAGCCCAGTGGAGCTGAGCAGGATGGGAACCTTTCTTCAGAAAATTGGCTCTTTCACTAGTAAATGTTAAAATCCGGCTCCTCAGAGACCTCAGATTTCCAGGGAGCTTGGTGCCAGCCAAGCAGGGTCACTCAGCCTGGATGTTCGTAGGGTGGGGGAGCGCTAGCTGGCCAGCCGGCCCAGGACGGGTCTGTGTGACTCAGAGCAAATACAATAAAGTTCCCCATACAAACAGCTCAAGAGTGGAATTCATTGCATAGAGCTAGATAGTCTAGATGTTCAAGAGAGGTCATGGGCCATGAATCTAGACTCGATTCTCATATTAGCTAGCTGGTCTTCTGTAACCTGTCCCTGTAAGAGGAAGCAAGATGCCAAAAGAGTGTGCATGCTTTTTATGGGGAAAGGAGGTAATAAGGATTACTAGAGAAATGACAGAAGTAACCCACGGATCAGCGAGAATTCCTTGGGAGAACCAACAGATTGTGGAACTGCCTACCGAAGCCACAGTAATTACCTAAATCTTCAGATACCAATTGTAGCTAAGAAGGGGAAGACCGTTTTTGGGGGGAGATGGAGGACACCATCAGACTTCTCTTACTGAATAGATCTGTTAATTCCAGATAATAAAATTTTCAGATTTTTTTTTTGCTAGTGAGATGGGGAAAAGTTTATTGTACTAATTATGATTAAAGCTTGATGAAGATAACCACATGAATATAAGACAAATGCTGCATATACTTACTTTAAAGGGGAAAAGGTGAAGAAAACTGGCTTCACCAATCAGCACTAAAGGGATAAGCTATTTCCTAAACAGAAATCAAAATCAAATTTAAGCCAAAATGCTGAAAAGAACACAGGGAAAATTTACTACATGGGAACCCTCTTGAATAGTGAATTACCAACTAATTGCTTTGCTAGATGGCTTTAGAATTTATGAATTGGGTTACATGAAAAACACAGGGAACTCATTTTTTTTTTTGCTGTATGTGACCCCAGGGGCAATAGTTATAGCAGCAAATTGGCCTAGTCCGGAAAGTCTGCAGGTGGTGAGATAGTAATGGGCAGTTTCTATGTCCTGGCCATCTCCATCTATTGAAAGAGCCCCTAAAAGGTATTCATTGTATCTTTCTGGGGAATGGGGTATTTTCTTGGCTCAGAAAGCAGAGTAAAAAAGGCCTGGAATACATGCCATCAAAGTTTGGGCATCCACCAATTTTGGTGTTTTGTCATTTTTGCTTTATTTTGGTGAGCCTGGATTTGGCTCTCTGGTGACATATCCTTTTGAGGGTCCTTAAGTGTCCTTAAGGAATGTCTTCTACTTATACCTTAGAAGCAAGGGTGGGGAAAATAGTTCTAAAAAGCCAGATATATTTAAACACATAGCAAGTATTCTTCTGGGTGCCTTTCTCGACTTCGGGTTTCCCAGGCACTGTCAGGAATGATAGGAAAGGTATAAAAGAAAGCATCATTTCCTCTCTTCCATAGACACGGATCACTCTCCATCAAGAGAAGTTTTTTGAGAATAAAATTTCTTTGGTCAATTGCAAAGCTTTATTTAATGCTGAGAAAGCATGTCTGAACACAATATTTTCTCTGGATTCCTCAAACTGGTTGGACTCTTGAAGAAATGCACTTTAAAGAACAAAAAACAAAACAAAACAAAACAAAACAAAAAAGGCTTGAAATCACCTAATCTGGAACTTTCATATTGGAGTCAAAGAGAATTAATAAACTAAAGTGCTTCAAAAGCAAAGAGATGCTTTAGCTGTACTCATCATTCAGACACTCCATTTAAATATTCTTACTTAAAATGGATGGAGGGTTGGGCCACACTTTCGAAAATTTACTTCATTCAGATCTGCTCTGGAAATATCTTCTATTACATGAGTCTGGGCAAAAGTAAACCCATACATGGAACTGGCTGGAACAGCATAAAGCTCCCTTCTCCAGGTACTGCTGGGGAAAGGACTACCCTTTCAAAGCAATGAGAGGCCATCTGACTCCTTCCCTGTACATAGCACACCTTGTTCTTCATCAGTTATTCTTTGCTTGCATTTCTGCTAAGGTTTAAGCCCTTTTCTGATTCCATTTGCTTCCCTAACTTGTCCTTTCCCCGAATTGAGCTACTTTCACTCTCTTCTTCTGGCTATTCTGGACTTCATACTTTTTTTTATCTCTTACCTGAGCTGGTGTTGGACCTGCATTTACACAGCCTAGACAACAGTACCTACTTTTTTGTCTTGACCGATTATGTCTCTCTGATACACTGCAAAGCTTCTCTTGCCCTAGGAATCATGGGATGTAAATGCTGCCGAGAAAATTAAAGCGTCCAGCAGTTGGCTTATGGTCATCAGAAGTCAACATGAAATGGAACAGTTTGTTTACAATCCTGACAGCAGGGAGCATATTAATGGCAGGGCAAGGAGAAGATAGGGCCAAGATGCTCAAGAGATATTTAAAAGTAACTCTTAGAAAGAAGAGCTCGCCCCTGGTGTGATCTTAGCTAAGTATGTGTGACTGACAGACAACTTAAACAGAACCAGGGCAGGGAAGAGTGTATGTAAATTTATATAGTATAATAGTGCTTTATTTCTCAAACAGCTGATTTCATCTGGACCTCAATTCAAAACTACTGTGTGGAATAACTAATTTCTCAGGACCAAAGAGTACTAGTCCCCAATTTAATAGCAGCACTTTCTGTCCTCAGAAAGGAATGACTCAAAACTAGATGGCTGTAAAAATTAAGAGCAGAATGAGAGCACAGAACCTTCATTTTTAGGCCTTGGGAATCGACAAACTTAAAAACCAAAAGCACAATCAAAGCAGAGGCTGTAACTTATTTTTTTTTCACAGAAAGCCCTGGCCAGACTCTGGTGCATCAGGGTTGGTACCCTACAGGAACTTTTATGTGGAAGATAAAAGACTGGTGGGTTATACTACTTTGAGCATTATTAGGTGATGGCGATCTCCACTGGTCTAATGAGCTACCTTTCTAATCAGGTGAATAGAAACTGGCTCTTCAAAGATGGGTTCACTTAGCACTGAACAAAGGCTAATAGAAATGTGGTGGGCCCCCAGTAGTCCAAATCAGGGATCAGAAGGCTTTCGGAGGAAGCTCTACTAAATCCAGTTTGAAAAGGAAAGTTAAGGCCATTAAGGGAAGTTGGATGAGCCAATTATTGAGGAGAGCTGCTGACCCCAACGCTGCTGGCAGAAACATACAGTTGGGTAGTAGGATTTGACAGTGGATCCATTGATGGCCAGGAGGTCCCATCTTGCAGATGGTTAATACCTTATTAGCTCTGACCATTAGGTAAATACACAATGCCTGCTAAGTGCACATTGGCTTCCAGCTTTCACTTCTGCTAGAAGACTGAGATGATCTCAAAAGAAGGGTTTGGAATAAAACCAGGCTACAACTCTTGATGAGGACAAAAGTAACGGCTTCTTCCTTGTGGCCTGTTTCTAATTTGTGTGAGAGGCCTGAAGAAGCATCTAATTGTTTGGTACAGACTCAGATGGCAAACCCTCAGCCAGCTGGCTAGAAGACGCTTGTGACACAAGTCTAAGGGAAATTAAACAAAACCTTCTGGAAATAGTTTCTCAGTTCAATATACTGACTACCCACAAAGAAATTCTGCACGCAGAAAAATAGATATCCCCTTTTTTAGCAGCAGAACAAGTTCAGAGTCTGTCCATGAGCTCAGTCAATTTCAGTATGTTCGTCCTTTCCTCTTTTATGTAAAAGTTAACTAGAATGGGTAATATCTGGTTTTTTTTTTATTGATTTACTCAATACAACTGGGAAGATAACAGCAGGTAGTTTTAAAAAAAAACAAAACAAAACAACTTCTCCCATTTTCCGAGTTTAAAATGAGTTGTTTAAGTAATCTAAGATGACCTAAAAGAGCAATGATACATGTGGTGACTGGAGCCTTTGTGCTGTACGCCCAGAGCAAGGTGATAAGCATCTTCCTAGCAAAGTCCTCCAGGGCAAAGTGCATATAAGTAGCAGCATCCCCAGGGACCAATTCTGCCCTCTCATATTTTCCCTATAAATATTTGTGGCTAAATTTAAGAATCTTAGGTAAAACAGAGCAGAAAGGCTCCTGAAACCCTCATAATGGGGCTTGCTGACTTAGACTAAAAAAATACTTACATATACCTCTAGTCAGTGACAACTCTGCTCTGCCAACACTGCTGTGAATGGGTGTTTGTTAACAGGGTACACGCTGCTTGAGAAAGAGCTTCAGGTCGAAGCTGATGCTTCAACAGACAGAGAATTCGGCCCTGACAGGATGGAGGAGAGCTAAGAGGCTCAAGGTGGCCCTGTCCACTTTGTCCCTTATACCCTTGTTCCACCAAAAGGAATCACAGCCCTGGCCCTGTGCTGCATAGAGCTAAAAGATCCCTTAGGATTTCTTTTTGATTTTAGATGTGCCAGGGGGTTTGGAGTAGTTTTTTTTGGACAATCCTGGGCTTGAGGTCATAGAGGACTTATCCAACTCCACCTTTGATAAAGGTGTAACTGGTTTGGAGCATGGGGAAACCTGAGGGAACGCATTATCGGAATTGTCCATATTCCTCTTTGGACTGGCCGTTTTTCCACTAGTAGAGACCTAGACACAAAAGAAAAGGGCAAAGTGAATTTTTCAAAAAAATAATTTTTAAAAATCTTCAAATATTGATAAGCAAGAAAACAACTGCAAAAGTCTTTTGAATGTTCAGAATTAGAATACTAGATTTTGTAAAAGCAAAATGAAGTAATGTAAGTATAGTGCTTTGTTAAACTGCCATATAAATGTCAGCAATTTTCCATATCCATGTTAAATATTGTTATGTAATAACAATGATAACTCACATATTAGAGTGCTTTAAGGTTTGCAAAATGGTTTCTTCAAAAAAAGCCTAGGATACCGTAGGTGGTATATGACCTGTTAATTGCTGTTCATCTCTAGCACTCTGGATTCAGCACTCAGCTATATCATATCACTCTTCTGACATTTCTTTCTCAAAGGTCACAGGGACCCCCTTATCACTAAATCCAGACCACTTTTCTGTCCTTTTCCTTTTTTGATCTCCATTTTATAGGTGAATAAACTGAGGTTCCAAGTAGGGAATCAATTTTTCCAAGGTCACACAATTAGGAGGTATCTGAGATGAGATGAAATTTGAACTTAAGCCTCCTGACTCTGTGTCAAGTACTGTTTCTACAGCATCAAGCTGTAAAATAAATATGAAATGTTGATGAAAACTCCTGTTAACAGCCCCATGGAAGCTCGGAATTGTGAAATGTTTGATGCAATGGGAACTAAACAGGATCAGTTTTAAATCCTCATCTGAGAAAGAAAATAACACGTATTTGATGATGAAGTCCACTTAGACCTGACAGCTCTTATCTGATGTCATTGATATTTAGAGACATTTCTATATAGATTCTATAAGTTAAAGGAATGATTTTAAAAGTACATTTTGGCCTCTGCTCAGAGTGATCCTCTTCTTCATGCTCAGGAAATATGTTCCCTGAGCATCAAGGGGATGTTTTTGGACTATCTCCTATTTGCTCCCCATCCACTAGAATGATACCTGTATTTACAAATATCTACTCACTCTCCTAAAGACTTGAATTATCCTTTCATGATTAAAAATTATGAACCTGGTATGAAGAAGGGAAACTGATTTCCTTCTAGTTACCAAGCTACATTTAGGAAGGGGACTCTTTTTTTTCTTGTTATTCTGAGGAAACTGTATAATGGAAATTGTATCACAGTAAATTCACATTCATTAAAAAACAAAAACCCTTCCCTTGATCCTACTAATGCCACATATTTCTGCCCTTTTCATTGCCAAGCTCTTTGAAAAGTTATCCACGTGGATATCTCCATTACTTTATCACCATCTGAGGGAAGATGAGTCACGGCTACCACCGCCCCCATCAAAGAAAAAAATTCCAGGTTGGTACCTTGCATGTGACAAAATTTCAGTGACCAGCCAAGATCCTGCTAACAGCAAGGCCCTTTGATAAAGTGACACTGATAGAGTGATGCAGCAGAGGTCACCCAAGTCTTATCACTAAACATTCAGGCCTCTTCTCAGTCCCTTTCTTCTTTGATAATTCTATAGCATTACCACAGCCACCACAGTGGCATTTATTCTCTCTTGTATTGTACTTGTTTGCAAATATTTCCTCCCCTAACCTACATAATTATGTCTACTGGGGGGGAAGTCTATGTCCTGTCTATCTTTTTAAGTCTGTTGCCCCAAATAATACTTTGAGATTAGCAAAATCTTAATAAATGTATGTTAAATTATAAATGATTGTATGCTATATTACATTATATATAATTGTTATGTATATTACATATGTGAAACACTTATCAACAAAAGAGATATAGCTAAACACTGATTTCATGAAATTTATAGGTGAAATATTAAAAGAATATAATTAATTAGAACTATAGGTGAAGAGGTCAGGAGAAAAGTCAAAGCTAGAGATATAGATCTCAGAGTCACCTACAAAGAACTGAAATCTTAGGAATATTTGAGATGGCCAAAGCAAAGAGTATGGGGGAAAAGAGAAGGTCATAAGTTTACTTGAGCCAGGAAAGAGAAGACCATGGAAGAAGGGCTTCTGGGATACCATATGCAATTGGCTCTCCTCTCACCTCTCTGATTTTTCCTTTGCTGCCTCCTTTGCTAGCTGATTCTTCATAAAATTTCTATATCCCATTAATAACCACTAACCCTTTTATTTTGTTTCATGTCTTATTTAATTTTTGTCAATTCATTGAAGTAGATGCTATTATTATCCCCATTTTATAGATGAGGAAACTAAGATAGAGAGAAATTAAATAACTTTTTTTAAGGTTACATTTACAAGTATCTTAAATATGGCATTTCTGACTGTGATTCAATATTGTACCACGGCACCATCAAGCTGCTTATGATAAACATTGTCCAAAGGTCATCCTATGGGACATGGTGAAGAAAGATCTCCAGAGACATAGAGATAGGCTGGATGTTGGAGGTTCCACAAAGAAATGACAAATCAGAGGAAGTGGCCCAAGAGGGGGATCTTCTAGGGTGAAAAGACTACTAGAGCATGGTGGTGAAGGCAGCTTTCAGGGTAAGAGGCTACTGCAGCATGGTGGAGAAAGAAGTCCAGAGAGGTAGGAGCAGGGTACAAAAGGGAATGAAGGCTTTGACTTGACTTGATATGATTTTCCTTTTGGCAATCTCAATCACTCCCATAACATCTCATATTAGTTCTATTCAGATGATTCTCAATTCCATATCTTCAGTCCTAAATTATCTCTCGAGCTTTAGTCTCACCAATTCCACTTCAATAGCTCAGTAGCACCTCAAGCTCAATTTGTCCAAAACAAAGCTTACAATCTTTCCCTTAAACCAGCCTCACTCAGAAGTACTGACATCAATATTTTTGTCCTTAACCCGGTCCAAAAGGCCACAATCTTGCTCTACCTTGGTCTTCTGTCTCATTCTGCTCTTCCACGAACTCTACACTCAAACCAAATTGGATTACTCACTGTCCCTCATATAGGTCCAACACTTTTCTCACCCTTTTACATAACTGATATGCTCTCTTCACCTTCCTTACCATCTCTGCTTTATGAAATTTGCTCATCTTTCAAGACCAAATTAAAATGCGACTTCTTTTAAAAAGGTTTCTATGATGTCCACACTCAGAAATGCTCTCTTCTTGCCTTTATCTCTTTTGACATTTTGTCCCCTGGATTGGGTTAGTTTCATGGTTTATCCCATACTAAAGTTATTAGACAGCACTACTTATCTGTGTGAAGGGTCTCATACTCCAATATCTCCTCCTCCTCCTCCTCCTCCTCTATATCCTAAGCTTCATGAGGGTAGGGACTATGTATTACGTTTCTGTTCCTGGATGCTTTGCGTAGAGCATGTTACTTTATATATATTTATTAAGATACGGTTATTTGTAAAGTTCTATGCTAGGCAAAGGGGATACAAAATTGCACTGAATCTGAGCTTTGATTTCAAGGTACTCATGATTGAATGGGAAGGGTCAAGGAATGAGCTAAGGACAGAGGAAAAGGCATTAATGAAATAGTGAACCTTAGAGTCAAGGTTATGTAAGGTAAGAACAGGACTGATATGGGATCAGGAAAAATCAAAGAACAAAAATCACTGAAAGGGGAAAAATAAATATGGAAAAAATAAAGAAGAAGAACTGGAAGGATACCTTTTTGGATAAGAAGGTAGGATCTCATGGGATATATTGGAGTTTCAAGGAATCATGAAGTCTAAAGAGTAGAGTAGCTAGCTGACATTGTATATAGGAAGACTCCTTTTTGTGAGTGCAAAGCTGACCTCAGATACTTACTAGATGTGTGACTCTGGGCAAGTCACTTAACCCTGATTGCTTCAGTTTTCTCATCTGTAAAATAAACCAGCGGAGGAAATGGCAAACCATTCCATTATCTCGGCCAAGAAAACCCAAAATGAGGTCATGATGAGTTAGAATAACTGAAAATGACTCACAAAAGAGGAATCATCCCAGTGATAGCTGAGACTAGATAAATAGGAGCTGAGGGAGACAAGATGTCAGAAGGGTCATAGGAATATCATGGAAAAAGGGAAAAAGAATTCAAGATAATCTACAACATAGGCTTAGGTTTGGAGGAAGGTGGAACAATTGAATGAAATGAACTTTAAAAGAGAAGAGGGTATTAAATGATGTTGGCAGAGCAAAGACTTGGATGTGGCAGTGTCTGTGGAGTGACATGGTGACTGTGACTATGCTAATTCTCTCCTCAGGCCTTGCCAAGAGCAGGGAGAGTGAGCAGTCAACAATGGAGAGGCTGCCACAGATTCAAAGCCCGGAGGAGAGAGCTCCCATTTCTAGAGATGCAAGGTGGCAGAAGGAATACAACAGGGAACAGCTAGAGGATGACGAGGGGTTTATCAACAGTGGAACAGAGTAAAGGAGCTGGGCAGGGAAGAGTAGAAACTAAAATGGGTGAGAAGTAAGGAAGAGCAGGGATAGAGCAAGCAGGAGGGAGAGTACAGGAAGAGGTAGCCAAGAGACAGGGCTAGTTCATCTAGATAACTGGGATAAGGGGAGTGGGATATTCAGAGTAACCTTACCATTTCCACCAAGCAGCTGCCTTCCAGAGATGTCGGCCCTAATTTACTTTCTAATAGCATGAGCTGACCCCCTTTTAAACAATCCTTTTTACCAACTAAGAATTTGAAAACTATAAAAATATCCTCTTTCCTATAGTGTTTCACTCCAAAGGAACTGTTGATTTACTTTCCTGGATTTCCTTTCAAGGGGTGGGTGTGATTTTAAGATTTTCCAAAGGGTTCTAAAGACTTCAGTTACTTTTTGCAACAGCAGGAGAACGTACACATATAAATTGCTTTCAGTCTATTTAGGGATTAGTTGCTTTGTGGAATGCAGACATAGCATGCCTAATATTATTAATTGGGTTTGTGAAAACGGAATGTTAGGGGGAAAAGCTACATTGACAGGGGGCAGTTAGAAAAAGAAAGGAAGACAGCTGGGAATCCCTCTCTCAGGTGACTGCTCAAAAAAATTACAGTGGGCTTTGGTTATAAAAATAAGAGCATCTTGAGGCTTTTCTCATAAGACTTGTCAGGGAAGGTGAATGTCGTTACCCCTAGAAAAATTGTGACTTGTCCAATGTCATCCCACTAGCCAGTTTTCCTGGCTCCAAGACAGAACACACTGCTACATAGCACTCTACCTCTCCAAAATGTCCAATTAAGATAATAATGTCTCAATTATTGTAATTACTATACAATAGCACTGGTTGGGGCAATGCCATGCGGTATACACTTTTCTGGTAGTGTTCATCAAGAGGTAAATGTTTTTTTTAGAAATAATCAGTTCATAAAAACCCATTCTTTACCCAAATAATAGTGAAAGGCAGGAGGTCCCCTTTTTCTCCCATCTGAAGCTATCTTGTGAATAGAATTACAAATGTTTTTAACATGTACAATAATATCAGAATAGAAATGAAAATGCAGTCTTTTTATTTCACTTAAAAATGTACTCACATTACTAGATGGCCTCAAGTTTGCATTTTTCTTCTTCACTGTCCCATTTGTTAATGTATTTGTATTATTTTTTTTCTTACTGACCTACAAAATACAAACAAGAAACTGTATTCACTAGGAAAGAAAATACTGGAAAGTGCTTCTTTTCTATTGCTTAAACATTTGAGGTTATCAAAAAATTACAGAATTTCAGACATGGATGGGACCTCATCAGTCAATCTATATTGAACCATATGAACCAATCACTTCAATTCATAGCTCTAAAAATGTATTTTTCCCCCTGCTGGCTGTAGGGAAAAAACCCATTTGAGGGAAGCTAGAAGTATTTCCACATCAAATTAGAAAACACTTGATCATGTACCTTTTTTGTTTTAAGAATTAATAGCATAAATCCCATTTTAAAATTACTCCTAAAACAAATTTAAAATCGACTGTGAAGTAATAAATCACAACAACTGTTCCTCACTTGAAGAGATGATCAGTTCACTGATTATGTTATTACAGGTTCTCTCATCTTTACACCTTTGCTATAAATGAGGAGTGGCTTCTGTTGGCAATATTTGCTAGGTTTTTAATTCTGTTGTTTAGAAAACTGTGGGATGGCTGAGGGGGTTCTCACAAGGGGACGTTTGAATCATTTCCTTAAAAATATCTCTGATTGGAATTACCCCTTTTATTTTAATCCTCTTTAGATTTTCACTTGCCAACCTAAAACCTTGAAACATTGAATCAGAAAACCATCCTCATCCTCATCACCCATCTCACTTCCATATGAAGGGGGTGTGCCTATGATTATAAAGCACTTTCCCATATCTTCATTTGATCCTTATGCGCTTCCTAGAAAGGAAATAATACAAGCATTAATATCCTATTTTACAAATAAAGAAGCTGAGACTTTGAACGGCCTAATAATGCACCACGGTCACATAAGTGCCAGTATTAGTTCCTTTTGAGTCATAGCTTTATTTTCTGAGGGTAGTACATTGTTTCTTCCTCTGAAAGTAATTTTCTTATAAAGATACCAACTTAGAATCTTGTCTATATGAATACAACCAATCCTAAATTATTTAAGGTCTGATTTTCCATGCTGTGAACGATCCAGGACCCAGGTTTCTCTGTTCTTTTTCCACTGTGCTTTCTAGCTTGTGAAATTCTCCCCCAAATGAATGATTAGCCTAGGATTATTTCATTTCTTCATAAAGGAGATGATAAAAGAATTCAGATTGAAGTCTCCAAATCTATATTCTTAGGAAAGGTAGGCATTCGCCTAATGTGCATCACAGAAGCTCAACTAGAGACCATTTTAAGAATGTCAGAAAATAAATGCACACATTTTAATGCTGGAAATCTGACCTTCTGTGACTTTAGTTGAGGTATTTCTTTTGAAAAGTAGCATGATATAATGGGAAAGCACTGGATCTTATTCAAAATATGTGGGCTTGGATTCTAGCTTTGCTACTATCTGTGTTTGGGATCTAGTCTATCTGGGCCTCAGTTTCCCCATCAGTAAAATGAGAGGACTGGACTATATGATCTCTAAGTGTTCTAGTGCTCAATCCTTTCCTTTGGATGAGGCATCAAACAGGGCAAAAAGAAATATGTTCCTCGGTTATTACTGATGATCTCTTACCCCAAGTACAATTAAAAAAAGGATTCCTTGAGCCCCAAGAAATTCCACAAGCCTTCCTGTTTGCAAATGATTCATTTCAATAAGCCCCAAGAAGGCAAGGTCTCCTCAGTGAGATCCAAGGGCATAAGATAACCTAGATGTGCCAGGCTCACAAGAGCAATGGGGATGAAGAGTGGACCAAAAGTCACCCTTGGTTCTGGCTCAGAGTCCTACTACTGATACATACTAAATGTGTCCTTCGTCAAAACTCTCAGTGCTCCCTTTAGAAAACTCTCTTAGACTGTAAGTCAGATTTGCTAATGTATATCAATTGAGGAGATTCCCTACTTCATTGAAATCACAGGTCCTTGGTGAAAAAAAAAATGAAAAAGAACATGCAGTTGAATGGACAGGTTCACTTGTACATAAAACTCGGATCATTGCCTGAGCCCAGAACTGAACGGGACGGATGGCGTTTGGGCGAGAATGCACTGGGGAAAGCCTGAAGCAATTTCAGTCAAATGACATTGGTCTTCCTTTTAATAGCTCACCATTTTCATGCCAGTATTCTTCTGTCAATGCTGTGTGACTATAAGTCCCAGAGTACTAGATCCTAGTAGAATAAAAAATTGCAGGCACTACTTTCCAAGTGGTAATGGAGAGGCTCGTGGAAAATATAAGGAGGTGACAATAGATATCCAATAATTACTTGCATCTAAGATGTAGTCTAGAAGAAATTATCAGGAACTAGTGTGAGCAGAAAAGGAGTGGGTCTGTTTTACTACAAGCCTAAGGGATGGACAGGGGTAGACAGTCCATGGGTTGCATTGGTATCCACAGGAATATAATGTTATAGAACAACCAGAAGAAAACTAGAATTCATTGGATATTCTTCTATGTTAAATTATGGCAAGACATGTAGAGAAATTGCTCAGGCTCAGAGGAAATGAATATGGAAGGTGTATCCAGGCTGATGAAATCACCGGTCCCTGGAAAAACTGAAGAAGTCACATTTCATGTGTAACAGTGAAGGCTCAGCATGACTGGTGGACGGTAATCTCCCAGGGGGCAATTTTTCAACCTCACACAAACACCTGTTCCCACCCTCTTGGATGTACTAAGGCCCTAAGAATGGCAAGCCAGTAGAGACACAAAGCAGGAAGTTCTCCTGAGATATTGGAAGAAATGTGACAGACATGCTTCGACATGAAAAAATATGAGCTATTAAAGAAAAATAAATGAAGCTACGATTATAGAATTGTACCAAGAATGTTAACAATTGTACCCAAAATGGATTGCAGAATCAGGGAAGACTTAAGCCCAGGATTTTGCCACTACAAAGGCCAACAAAAAGCTGGGGATCATCAGAAAAACCTTGGAAATCAAACATAGCATCAAACACCAGCTAAACCTCTGAGAAGCAGCCAACTGGAGGAAAGAACAAAGATCTTCCCTCCTGCTACCCTTGGCTAAAGAAATTGCTTGAACACTGAATTGTCTAGAGGATTTGAACTTTTTCCTCAGCATCCCCAGAATGGCTGACAGTAGTGTCTGCAACTGGAACCAAGAACAAATAGGTTATAATGCACACCCAGGAGGGACATTTTGAAGATTCCATTAATTACTCTTTTGCCACACATGCTCTCTAAGCTTAAGTCTACTTTCCCCTAGACTCTGTGTGTACCCCTGGAAGGGCATGACGTGGGAATTTGGGGAGATATGTCTGTATTGCCTGTACCAATTACGCCAATTTAGTAAATACTCCTTTTGAAAAACGAAATCTGGCTGACTAATTGGTAGCAACTGATAATCACAAGAAAATACACAAGAGTGGGGCTCACAGTAGAAAGATACCCCTAAATCTTTCTGGGCTATTCCTAAGCCCTGAGGGCTTTCTTCTGCAGACCAAATCTGTTCTTGTAAGTGGAGGAAGGGATAAGGATCTCCAGAATCTACACGTGTAACAGGAATATAAAAGGTAATGAGATTAGATGACAGAGATCACTTTCAGCCAATGTGATCAAAAAAACTTTCATAGTGGATGGAATTTGAACTGGATATTAAAGGACGTCGATATTTCGAGTTGGGGGAGAGCACACTGACAGGGAGAAGATAACTTGGTTGTAGAAAACAGACTTTGCAGTAAGGGTGTATAGGTTGTTTTGGGGGAACAGTGAAGTGTCCAATTGATTGGAGGATAGAGTATTGCAGGGAAGTTATGGGAGATAAGGCTAGAGAAAGAAGGCGAGAATTAGTTGTGGAGATTCATGAATGCAGACTGAGGAGTCAAGTGGGGGCTACTGAAAGGTTCTGAAAAGGGGAAATATCATAGGATCAAAAGATTAAAGATTTATATTTAGAGCTGAAATGAAATTTGATGGAAGCTATCACATCAAACCTCTTCATTTTATAGGTGAAGAAAAGCATTCACAGAAAGGCTGTGATTTTCTCAAGGTCACACAACTGATAAGTGATAAGTAGAACAGGAATCCAAGTCTTCCTGATTCTAAGTGTCTCTCCACTATACAATTTACTATCCAACTCCATTTGAGTCAAGATGCAGTTATTAAATGTCTACCATATGCAAAGCAGGAGGCTAAGATGTGGGGACACAGTACAATTCCTGCTTTCACGGAGCATATAAGCATCAATAAATATCCTTCCAGGTAGAATGTAAGAAGAGCAAAGGAAGGATTCAGATTCAGAACAACATAAACAACTAAAGAGGAATAAGTCATTTAACTGTGGCTGGGGTAGAAACATCAAGGAAACCTCATGGAGAAGATGTCACCTGTATTAGGTCTCAGAGAGAAGTATTTCAGGAGGCAGGAATGAAGCAAGAATGTTTTCCAGGCATGGGGCAGGCTACGTGAATACCCTGCAGTAAGGTGGGAAGCTGCAATGGTGGAATGGAAAAAAATAGTGGCTCTAGGGTCAGGAGAAGAAGTTTCAAACGGTCCCTCCAACACACATGTGCAGCTTGGGCACGTCACCTCACCCTATTCTGGTTCAGGTTCTTCATCTGTAAAACAGGGCTGGAGAGGACTAAATGGCCATTGAGGTTCATTCCGACGTCACGTTGACTTACGTATATCTAAGTGCTTACATATAACTAACTTACATATCCTGAGAGATCTGTGATTGTTTCTGCATGTGAGAAAGACAAACCTGGCAGCATCTGAAGTCTACATTTCGTTGTCATGCTGCTTCCACATCTGGTGTTCAGTAAACACTCCGGATTGATTATGGAGCCAAAGCACAATAATTAACTTAATTCTTGAGAGTGACTTAAGGTCTACAAAGTATTCTGCTTCACAACGAGCCTGAGAAGCGCATAGCAAAAGCCTCATCATCCCAATTTAAAGGTGAGGTAGGGGGGCTCTGAGAGGCTGCAACAACCTTTCCACATAGGAGCCAGGGGAAGAACTTCCCCACTTGTCTATGTTGACAAAAAAGACATCAGGAGAGAGAGAGAGAGTGAAGTATTGTGGGCTCTTGACTTTTAGACTGTTGTGTTCAACTCCACCACCTTATAGACCGAAAACGAAGTCTCTGAGAGATGTTTGTCATTAAAGCAGAACTGAATTAGACAAAAGAAAAATGAGATGTTCCCGTGGACTCTTTGTGTCCAACCTGTGGCAAAGCATTCTACGCTCGTGTTGGTCTGATCCGCCACAGCTGGACACCCTGAAACTCTAGTCTAGTGATGTCATTTTGGTCCTCTTCGAGTATGAAGGACAACCACCAAGTCATTAAGTCATTTGCTTGAGCTCATGCAGGTAGTAATTAGTTATTTCTTGAAGATAATGCTTCCATATGAAAAAATAAGGGCTAAGATCAGTCTTCTCCATCCAGCCAATAACACCGCTCCCTTTCTTTAGAACTGTCGGACAAAATCCCAGCAGGACAGATCATGGTCTGACAGATTATGATACTGCTGATAGTCTATGTTTAACAGCTTTTCATTTGTCTGGGAAAGTCTAGGTACAGTTCTAGCTGGAGGCAAAAGGACGGATAGGGTGACCATTCAAAGTTCTCTCCAACCTTATGATTCTATAATTCAATGACTTCAAGTACAGTGGGCCAAATTCCCCCTGCTCAAATGATTAATTTCCAAAGGGGACTCCATGTGTGCAAGGGGAGATATGCTCTAAGAAAATTGGGGCTAAATATACATATCTTGTTATTCACTGGCATAACTTTAACCTGATGAACTCATCTGGTGATAATGGATGCAAAACCTGTAAGCTCTAGGCGTATCATTGCAAGTTAATACCAGGGCATGATTACGAGAAACTGTTACCATTTCTCTGAATTTTGAGTAAAAATACATGCTATTTAAGTAAAGTGGTTTATCACCATAGCAACCATCTCTGAAGTCACATTAAAATTATAGACCAATATGGAGTCCAAAGTGCCAGGACATTCAACTACAAGTTCTGCTCCGTGGTTTTGCTAGGTACTGGCCATTCACCTCCCAGAAAAATCCTGCTGTTTCCAGAAGGGCAAGAGAAGAACAGATGAGAGGAACACTTCTCCATCGCTTCTTCCTGAAGCAGAGGGGCTTGGTTCTCTAACCTTTTCCAGGCCCCACCTCCAGCCTGAGAGATCTGAAATCTGCATGGAGTTAATAGAAATGAAATCTAACTTGTAAGTTGGGCAGAGATGCCACTTTCTTTCATCCCCAGCATATGGGGACTAATTCCATGGTCTTTATTCAGGAAGCTGGGCCCATAGGACTAAGGACGCTGACATTAATGCTTGTGACATATGCATCCCACGTAAGGGGAAAAAATCCGTCCAAAATGATGAGCTCTCTAAAACAGCAAGCTGGCCAATTTTATTAAAAGCAAGCTTCAGACTCACTCATTTTCTTTACTATATATCAATGTACCCAAAAGAGAGAATAGGAAGGGAAAGGTATTGGGCTCCTTGTGGATCCTGCCTCTGTGGATCTTGTCTTGGTGGAGAGTAGATTAAAGCACGATAACCAAGATGCTTTTATACATGTAGCTGGAGAGATGTCACCATTGAGGGAGAACAGAAAACAAATGTGCTTTAAAGACGGACTCATACGTCGCTCCAAACTAGTGCAATGGTCTACTGGGAAACTAAAATGGCAAATGGATGCAACTGGCATAAAAGAATAAAGAAGGGCATAGGGAGTAGTTCTTCTGAGGAAGGCTCCCAGGACCAGGGAGGACCAACAGAATATGGAAAAGCTCTAAGGCTGTTGGCCAGGGCACAGTGGACCTCGCAACCAGATAGTCACAAAAGTCTATGCTCTTTAGTGTACTCTCTGTTTAAGACCTCGGAAATGTGCCAGAACAGCCCACTGGATGAAACTTTGGCCAAAAGTGCAAACAAAAGAGACTAACATAGCAAAATCCATCATGCTAACCAGATTATCCAGAATTTCATTACTCTGCAACGAAGAGGCCTCGGCTGCCCCTTTTGTTTTTCAATCTTCTAATATCCCCAGCTTAATCAGCACAGAATAATGGTCGTCCTAAACCGTAGCCCAGGAGCCCAGATTCTCCCTACTTTTATCTGTTGCTTACAGGCAGCCTTGGAGTAATGGAGAAGCTAATGCCCTTGTAAAGGATCCTGGGAGCAGCTGCTGCCATACTCCGGCCTCCACAGATCAACCGCTCTGACTTCTGATCTTAGCCTTTGAGGCTAAGAAGGCTCTGCCCAATGGATGGGATGAGACCACAATAACCATGCACACATGACTAGTTCTTACTATCCCCAAGATAATGCCTTTGGAAATGAAGGGAAGTCACATAGCTTGCTTTTCTACAGACCGACGCCACCAAGAATTCTGATTTATACCCCTTACCCACAGAGGAGCACTTCACTCAACCATGTGTGGTGGGCCCCTCTTACTTTGGCAGATGGGTGATGGGTGAATCATGTTGTATATTTTCACTAGACGCCAACTTACTTTGGCTTAATTGTTTTGACTTGTGACAACAGAGCGAGTCTTTAGGTAGGGAGGAGATAGTAAATTTTTATGGTGTAAAATATGTTTTAAGAAAGGCTGAATTGTAGGTCCAGAAATTTTTTTTAAAAGAACTATAAGGGTATGCAAGGGAACGTTGTCTAGTAGAAGCTAAATGAAAACTACACCAAGAGACAAGAAATTTGTTCCGAGTCCCTCCCAACTTTCCTGTCACACATATTGTGGGGACTCAGCTAAATTACTTCCTCTCATCTCCTTCTCTGCAGAATGAGGAATTTGAAGGCATTATTTATAAATTTCTTTTTGACTCTAACATCTTATGGCTTTAAGATAATTCTGTCCATATATCTTGTGGTTGTTGAGTCGTTTCAGTACTGTATGACTTCTTTTTTATATTTTATTTATTTATTTATTATAGCTTTTTATTTACAAGATATATGCATGGGTAATTTTTCAGCACTGACCCTTGCAAAACCTTCTGTTCTAACTTTTCCCCTCCTTCCCTCCACCCCCTCCCCCAGATGGCAGATAGACCAATATATGTTCAATATGTTAAAGTATATGATTGCATGATTGCAATTGTCTATGCCAACTTCAGGACCCCAGTTGAGGTTTTCTTGGCAAAGATATTGCAGTGGCTTGCCATTTCCTTCTCCAGTCTATTTTACAAGTGAGGAAACTGAGGCAAAAGAGTGCAGTGTCTTGCCCAGGATCACACAGCTAAAATCTGTTTGAGGCAAGAGTCTTCCTGACTTCAGATCTGGCACTTTATTCGTTGTGCCACCTAACTTCTCCACTGAGCTGAAATTGGGTTAGATTTGGTAAAACTGTAAATAAGATTTTTCTTGTTTACTGTTTTAAATCTCACTGATTAAATTAAAAAAAAACTTGACTTTTTATGACTTTAATTTTGAGCTAATGGAAAACTAGTTTATAGTAATATTAAATATATGTGCATATATATATAAATAGTTAATAGTTTCCACACATAATGGAAAACTATGAAGATCTTGCTTGGTTCTTCATAGTCAAACTTATGAGAAGAGATCTTCATACAAAGGAACACCACACAAATTCAAAGAGAATTGTAATCAATACAAGAATTATTTTTTTAAGTCTCTGAGGGTCAGACACATCATCTTTTCTTTTTCATAGTTTAAAGTGTTAATTATACCGACAGATAATATTCTCCCCAAAGCATGCATCTAATAAGACAACCTGTCCAAGGATTTTATCTCATATTTGCATTATATTAGTTCATTCAGGACTGTGTCCAATGACCACTGTGACAACTAGGGATTCTTTTCATTTATGAAATGCCAAAGGAAGAAATCTGAAATCCAGGCAAAGTTCTGATTCCTCACATGATTGCAGTTGTCTATGCCAACCCTTCTCCCCTCCCTCTCATTGTTAGGGGCTAACTTAATTGGCAGGCCCAATAATTTCTCTCCAGTTGTCTTTGCAGCTTAATGAATAATGACAGAATTTTATCACCTATCAGTCTACTCTAAGGAACAAATGCTAAATGATATGTTGGAGCAATCAGTAACGTTTTCCGAGGTGCCTCATTTGATGACTACTGGAGTTTAAGCCTTTATTTTATTAGTATCCAGTACAACTGATTAAGAGCTCACCACAGAGAATTCGTAGGATTACTAATAATGAGAAACATTAACTGAATGTCCACAGCCTGATAGTTACCATACAGGATACATAAGAAATGTCATTTCTGCTCTGAAAGAGAATGATTCCTTAAAACAAGCTGAGATATTCATTGAAGGAAAAAAAACAGATTGTTAAGTGTCTGGTATCCCAAATGAAAAAACCGTGAGATTTCTACTAAAACATGAATACCATGGTATCTATCATATCCTATTGTATCTTATCTATCTATCCATCTGTCTGTCTATCCATCCATCTATCCATCTATCTATCCGTCTGTCATCTGTCTGTCTGTCTATCTATCCATCTATTTTTTTCTCTCTCTAATGCAAGTTGCTCCTTCTTGATTGGCCTGTTTGCTGCTGTAAAACGAAGGAGAAAGAACCAGATGATCTATTTAGTGCCTCCAGCTCTAACATTCTATGACTAAAGTAGTTCAATATACAGAGAATAAGTTGAATAGAAATGTTTTTAGTATCTTAATGTCAAGTGTGCTAATTATTATATGAATCACGTGTGGACACAAGAGTAAATGGCCAGTCCTACTTCAGGCCTATCACTTCAGAATTTTAAATTTCTCAGTCCCATCAATAATTCTTGCTGCTCTACAAGGTCATCAGTTCAAACTCCACTGTGTACTGTTAATGAGGACTTGAAAGAACAGAAGTAACTCCTTAACATTAACCTGACTTCTGTAATTTACAACAAATGCATATTGATTCCTATAATGCATTAAGAACATTATCCTTTCCAGCCTTATAAGGTGAAGTACTCTTTATTGCTCTTTTTATAAATACTCAGTACAGCTCCAAATGACTTAGAAACACAGTTCCTGGTCCCAAAGAAGTAACAATTATGAGCCTAAACAACCCCAATCTCAACCATTGAACTATACAGTTGGAAAATCACTACTTTGAGACTGTTTCTGACTAGAATAAAAGGAAATGGAGGAAGAAATATTAAAAAAAACTCATTTGTGGTGTTATGTTACGTTTCTCCAACATTTCAAAAGATCTGTGGTTTGTTACTATGGATATTTCTATCACCAATGCAAATCATAACTTCTTGGAGACAGTCTTTCATGAGCTTCTATGGCCAAAAACACCACTTCTCTCTTATGAAAGTTTTCTCCACATTTTATTACCAGTGTTCTTGAAACCATTCCCTCTCCTTTTTATCTCAGGAACAAATCATTTCTTTTCCCCCCTGATCTTTATTATTTCCTTATCCATTGTTTTCTTTTGTGATCCTAGCAAACATGACAAGGTCTCTCCTATTCTTAGAAAATCTTCACTTGCCCCTGGATCATCTTAAATGACGATGTTGTATCTCTTCTCCCTTTCATAGTCTAAATCTTGAAAGGGTTATTCACACTCATTTCCTTACCTGCCATTTACTTCTGAATTCTTCTGCAACTTTGCTTCTAATCTCATCACTCAACAAATACTTTTCTTTCAAAATTACCAATGCCCTTTACTTTACAAGCTCTTGACTTTGCCAACCATTCCTTCTTCATGGATTCTGTCACCTCCAATGGCTGCTGTAAAAATGCTCCGACCTGGTTCTTGTCCTGTTCTCCTGCTTCTTCTTTGTTTTCTCTGCAGGCTCATCATCCACTTCCCTCCCATCAAATAAAGCTTTCCTCCAAAACTCTGTCATAGGCCTCCTTTTTTCTCTTGTGAATTCCCATAGATTCAGTTGTTTCCTTAAAGATGTCTCCCAAATCTGCGTCTCTAACCTTACTCTCTCCTTAACTTTAGTCCCAATTCTGCCATCAAATGTCTGCCACACATCTCCCATTCATGATGTTCCACCAATTTTTTATAGGTCCAGTTGAAAAATGTTATCCATTTTACCTTCATAATGTGATTCACACACTTCCTCTTTTTTTCTCTCCACACGCCACCACCATCAAGCTGGATTACTCCAATGGCTTCCTTAACAACCTTGATGCTCCTAATGTTTCTCCCATCACTTCAATCTTCTAGATTGTGCTAAATTAGGATTCCTAAATCACATATTTGTCTGACCATATCACTTTCCTGGTCAAAAGTTTCCAGTGTTTTTTGCTTCTGGGATAAAATGCAAACTCCTTGGCCTGGCACTGAAAGTACTTCATAATTTGATTTTCACTTTTTCCATGTCTTCCACATGCCAGCCCATTGGCCCACCAGGGATTGATTCTCTGAACTTGATTGCATCTCTCACCCACCTCTCCACTGTGCTTCTTCATGACTCAGCTCAAAGATTACCTTTCTTGAGCCTCTCAGTTATTAAGTTCCTCTCCATTTTGAAATGATGTTCAATTTATTTAACTATTAACATGAAGTCTTCTTCCCACTTCCCACATTCCCCCAAAAGATTTTAAGCTTCTGAAAAGCAGAGATTGTTTTGTCTTTACTTTGGGTCCCATGAACTCCACACCTTTGTTGTATTAAGCTAATACTTTTAAAAGAAGAGTTTGCCAAATTTCATTGGCTATTCTAAGCTGAACCTGGAATAACATACAATTTGCTAGTTTTTCAGCTTGAGACTGCTCCACCATGGGATTTTCAAGATTGCAGGGAATATACCCCCTCACATAAGGATTCTGTCATGACACAGCACAATTAAGTTAGTTAAAGGCTTTGACTACTCACGAAACTATAACAGTGTCTGGGAAATGAACAACTAGGATATGAAATTGGATTGTTGATTTTTTTTTTAAATCAAACCTATGATTTCATTAGTGTTGGGAGTTCCTTTTGAGGAGCATCTCTATCCATTCCAGAACTATCTTCTCCATAATGTTGCCTCCTCCATTAGACTGGGAACTTCATGAAGGCAGAAACTCTCTTTTTTAAATCTTTCTTTGTATACCCCAGCACTTGGCATAGTGCCTGATATCTTGCAGAAGCTTAACAAATACTAGCTGATTATTTGATTCTCTGTTGGGAGAGTAGCTGGGATCCTGAGAAGCTATATGATTTTCCCAGAGCCACATAATCATTAGGGAGAAGATTCAAGGGGATGGGGAATTCAATTAAATGGCATCCTCTAGCATTCTTTTGAGTTTGAACAAAACAATGAGCAAATAGTTCAATTAATTATATCAATATTTCAAAGATCTCATTCTCTTCAACTTTCTGCAGTGGTTGACACTCTTGATCACCATTTCTGAATACTCTCTACTCTCTAGGTTTCTATTTCATTGTTCTCTTGGTTTTCCTACTCAATAAATGACAATGTTCCCTATTGCTTCCAGAATAAAATAGAACTCCATCTATTTAGTTATTCAACTTTTTAATATTTTATTCCTTTTCTTGGTCCTTATCCCACCTCTCCCAACATTTGCACTAGAAGTCTGCCATGCCTAAAATACCCTTCATCTCTTAGAACCCCTTCTTTCCTTCTGCTTAATCAGCACTTTCTACTTGAGGCTCATCCCCTTAAATACTAATCCTCCAATAAATAATTATTTTTATGTATGTATATGGTATATTTTGTGTTTTATACATATACACACACACATATATATATATACACACACACATATATATATGCATTTCATATATTTATTCTGTACATTTTGAGTATATTTTGCATATACTTATTATCTATATTCTAACAAACTCCCTGCAGAAGAAGTGATTCCATCTTTGTCTTTGAATTGCCATCATCTCACACAGGGCCTGGCACATAGTATGTATTTAATAAGTACTTGACCACCACTGTCTAACATTATTGACAGATTTCTGCAACTACCTTCACTTCATTAACCTAACTTGCTACTACTGTACATCCCAGATAAGCCTCTTTCTCTTTTCTGCTGCCTGGACATTGCTTCTCTACTTAAGCCCTCTGTTTGACCAGCTGATCCGTGAAGCATGAAGACACAAGTTGTTGCTAATATCCCTCAAGAGGGCACAGGCATCTTTAACCATCAGAGAATGCTGGTAGGCAATGAACAGAAGCAGGAAGAACTTAGGTTCTGGTGAGGTGATGTTGAGATCCATCCATTGTTCCACTGCTTCTTCATAGGAAGTACAATAAGAAAGTTATGAAGCAAGGTCCTATAGATGCGGAGTGGGCTCCAGGGAATCTATTGCTCCTCGGTGACTTTCCTTATGTGTTTATGTGTGTGGTAACTTGTGATGTATGTCTCCTGGGAATCCCTGGGCATTGTACTGAAGCAAAGACTAATTCGTAACCTGTGGAAGCAGGTTGTCAAACACTGATTGAGGGGATCAAAACAGAGATTTGCCAATTGCCTGAAGTCCGAGGACACAAAGAGCCTAGAACAGTTTGGAGGACTGGTGATGTATTCCTGAGACCTTGACTAAATGCCTGGCTGAGCTTGTATCAAAAGTGACAGGATCCTGGCAATCAGAGGTCAGAGGATTCTGGCAGTCCGAGTCTACTCACAGCTTCCTCTGACTCTTTTGCATCTCATCTAGGCCAGTCAGGATAAATGTTCAGCATGACAATCTTAACATACAGCAAGAACCTCAGTTAGCACAGATTAATTTATCAGTAATGCTCTGTACTTCCTCTCCTACTCCAATGCTTAACTGTGCCATGGAGGTGACCCTGTAATCTTGAAGGTTATATTAATGGAGCATATTCTGTAACACATTCTACCAAGTTACAGACTGGAAAGGCTGAAAGTATAGAAGTCATGGTCAGCTGTGTCCTCCGAAGAGCCAATGGGCTAAATTCAGAGAGATTTATCCCCTTGTTTTAGCCTGCCTCCCGTGCATATTCCAATCTCTCTTTGCCCCCAATCTTTCTCCTATTCCCCTCCCATCTGGATATCAACCCTTCTTACTCATTCACAAAGAATTCTAAAGCTCTACACCAACCCCAGGCCACTCCTCCTTACTCAACCATGATAAACATCTGTCAAGGAAGTTGTAGGGGGCCTCCTACCCAGGGGAGAGATGGAATGGAATACCATCATTCCCTTCCTGGGAGGACTTTCCAGCACTTGTAAAACTCTTCTTCAAACAAAAGTCTTTTCAAATAGAGACAGATCAAAAATCATTGCAGATCTAGAGATTCTGCTATACTCTGAAGGAGAGGGAAACTTTTTCTCCTACCTGCTTTACTGGGAGAGGGGATTTGCCACTCCTATCATCTGTATCTTCAACCACATTCTCATCATTGACACCTTCCTCTTGTGGGAACCTTGTATACACCTGTATTTTGGTAGCCAGATCATCCTTTAGGTCCTCTAGGTCATCTTCATCACTTCCTGGCTGGTTTTTCCATTGCTTCATCAGCTCCAAAACATTTGTGGGTCTCACAGGAGTCAGTGTATTGCCCTAATATTAATAGTTAATATATAGTGCTTTAAAAGATGTTTAATGAAGCATACCTTATTTATCTTATTTTCATGTATACTATTTTCAGTCAGAACAACAATAAAACAGGCACTTTCAGAACTCACAGCCTTCACAACCATATTAAGCTAAAGCTGTAATAATTAAAGTTTGGAGGGCAACTGCAACATAAAGAGTTTAAACAACAAAGTAATAAAAACAAAATGGTAGAGAGGAAAAAAACCAACCCTGGTTTTCGAGGTAAAAAACCCTGACCTCCATATATATTCTGCTTTCCATTTTCTGGTGAGCATCTTTATTGAATGAAATTTCTGTTACTCTTTTCATAAGTAATGGAAAGAACATAATCAATCAGAACCAGCATGATAATTGCTTTTACCTCATTTTTTGTTTCAAAAAAATCAAACTTCAGAGGCCAAAGATTCACCAAAGGAGAGAGCACTCAAAAGAATGTGCTCTAGAATCTGAAAGCAATGGTTTCCCGAAGTTTCAAAGAATGGTGTCATCCTTAAGGCCTCCCAAGGTAAAAACTTTGAATTCACTTATGTGCCCTCTGGTTTGGTTGTTAATAAGTTACAATGCTCTATAGTCATAATTCATATATGAAAGTATTATTGCATCCTGAGTCTTTCCTTCAAAATTTAAGACTTGTAATTTTCACATGTAATTTGTGGAACTAAGTATATTTTTTGTTTAATACAAGACACTTATGTCACAAATAAAAGAGACTTAGCTAACATCTCAATTAACAATTTTTCTAATTATTTTCTATTTTTACAAAATCAACCTAATTTATCTTTTATCTTTAACATTTGCCATATATGTATACACATTTATTTACACAGATGCATACATATTTATTATGTATGTGTGTGTGTTGCTGTTCAATTGTTTCAGTCATGACTGAGGTTCAGTCTGCCTCTTTGTGACCCTATTTGGATTTTCTTGGAAAAAATAATAGAGTGGTTTTGCCATTTCCTTCTCTAGCTCATTTTACAGATAAGGAAGCTGAGGTAAAGAGAGTTATGTGACTTGTCTAGAGTCACAAAGTTAGTAGTAAGTATCTGAAGCCACATTTGAACTTAGGTCTTCAAGGTACTGGCAAGTCACTTAATCTCTGTCTGCTTCAGTTTCCTGATCTGTAAAATAAGGAAAGCATCTACCCTGGTTGTGAGGATAAAATGAAATAATATTTATAAAAATGTCATCTATTATTATTATTTACATAATTTCTCAATTTTTAAAGGTCTTTGTATGGAAAGACAGATTCCAAAGGTAAAATATTACTTAATCACTGGTTACACATTCAAAGAGTGAGTAGCTAGAAACAGAAAGAAATCCTTAAAAGCAATATATAAGGAATGGCAGAACCTTGTTGGAACCCAGGGCTTACCTTCTGGATTCAAAAATATATATACAATAGAGTTAAGTACAAAAGCAGAAAGTACAACACAAACCCAGCATATGTTTGAATATTTTGGTCACACCATCTTGATTCCTACCAAAAGGAATATGATCGTTCTAGTTCCTGAGGGAACAATCTCTGACCAAGAAGTGTCTGCTGGATATGAGCTGCCTATTCTGAATCTGCTAAGGATAAATTTCTAGGGATCTTCAGGAAGTCAGTTTGGCTCAAAGACCAATCTGGAATTGAGTCCTGAACCCAAATGGACTTCCAAAACCATCCTGAAGCATCATGAATTCCCTATTCCAAGAACTGAACCAATCTCCTCAGAGTATGTAAATGGGAGATAACTAAGGGTTGAACTAGATGCTTTGAGAATATTCAGAAAACAGATGCCCCAGTTCCAGCAAATTCATATCTATATTTGCTTATTTCATCACGGTTCCTTATGATGAACAAAATATTGAGTTTTTCTCCCAGAACTCGACCCTCATAGAAAATTTAAGATTGTGAATGTTTAGTACTATATAAAAATAACATAAGATCAAGGGATTTGAAGCTGGAAGTGAAGTTAGAGATCAGTCATGCTCTACTTTTTCTAGAAATGAGGAAAATTAAACCCTATGAGATGAAGATCTCATATAAACTAAATGGAAAAACTGGCATCTATACCCAGGTCCATGGACTATAAATCCATGGGTCATTCCACTATATTACACTGTCATTCAATCTATTATTGACATTAAAAGTTTCTCCCTCAAAATGAAGGGAAATGCTCTTTCTAGAGAAGACTCTTCAAGAAGATTCTTCTTTATGAGTTCTTCTTTATAATAATACTGGTTGTGTGACCCTGAGCAAATCACTTAACCCAGTTTCTTCATCTGTAAAATGAGCTGGAGAAGGAAATAGCCAACTCTCCAGTATCTTTGCCAAAAACACCCCAACTGGAGTCAAGGAGAGTGGGACATGACGGAAGTGAATGAACAACACTCTTAAACTTACAAATCTAGGACCAAGATCAGCGACAATTTAAAGAAAGATTTCAACTACCTGTATTTTGATATTTCACAGATATGTCATTTTTTCAATGTTGTTCCTTTTCCACCAGGGCGACCACACTCTAGATCTTTCTGAACATTTGTCTTGGGCTTTTTGGGAGGGGTTTTGTTTTGCTTTTGCTGACTTGTAAAATAGGGAGACTAATAGTACTCTCTCACAGAGTTAGGATTAAGTGATTTGCTGAGGGTCACACAGTTAGGAAGTATTAAGTGTGTCTGAGGCCAGATTTAAATTCGGGCCCTCAGACTGTAGGGCTGGTGCTCTATCCACAGTGCCATCTAGCCACCCCTAACCTTTATCATGAACATCCCTTTGGTGATGAGGCTCTCTGAACTTAGCTAGACTAATTCTCAAATCAGAGACATACAGATCTCTATCCTCCACCTTTTTTTAGTACCCACCCGAGCTTATAATCTGCTGGCACTCTGATATAAGTATCAGAGCATTAACAATACATTAGGAAAACTGCTAGAAGATGGTATTATGGACTCTTATTTCTTCAAAGTCAACATGGAGACTCAGGAGTCGATATCAAGATTTTTGCTTAGATGTACAGCCCCAACTTGAATCATGAAACACTTGTGTTGATAGTGGAAGTCAGGAAGGCATGGAATGCATTCAGTGTGATAATAACAATGAGATCAGGATCACTTGAGGAACAATTACAATAGCCTGAACAGTAGGGCACAGAGGGATTGCAAAGTACTTTTCCCCATAACAATATTGTGAGGTAGGTAGTATAAGTATTAATCTCCCTATTTTACAAAACAGGAAACTGAGAGCAAGAAAGGTCTGCCTCTGTGCACATAAGCATTGGAGCTGTTATTCGAACCCAGGACTTTGCTACTGACCAGAGGGTGATCTCTAATCATGTCACTCCTTTGTCCAAAATTCTTTTTATGCCCCCTTTTTGCCTATCAGGTAAACTTTAAATTCCTTTGTCTGACATTCAAGCCTTCCCTTCTTTTGCACACCTGGCCATTTTGGGTCTTATCTGAGAGCTCTACATACCCAAATTGTATTATTTGCTGTTCTACCTTGATGCTTACATGTTACCTATTCCTAGAGCATCTTTTCCTCCCTCCTTGATGTGTACAATTCCTGTGGCTAATAATGTGTTTGTCTTCATGATCCCATTTGGACTTTTCTTGACAAAGTACTAGAGTGGTTTGCCAATTCCTTCTCTACCTCACTTTATAGATAAGGAAACAGGGTAAAGTGACTTGTCCAAGGTCACACAGCTGGCAAGTGTCTGAGGTCTGGCCTGTCTCTAAGCCCAGTGCTCTATATTCTGCACAACCTCGCTGCCCCTAGCTGTCTGAACTCCTATTAATCCATCAACTCATGTTCTCTCCTCCAGGAAGCCTTCCTTGATTCCTGTAGTCTATTATAATCATACTTTTATCATTCTAAACCAGTCTCTGGTGTGCATTATTGTACATTGCATGTTAACTTTGCTTGCAACTAGACACTTCACTCTAGACTCTGAAGTCCAGGAAAGTGTTTAATCTAAACTACTGCCAAGCACAGTGATCCACAAACAAAGAATTCTTAATAACTATTAGGGTTTTTTCCATGGGTGGAAGAATTCACTGATTCAATGAACAGTCATTTAATCAAGTCCCTACTGTATCTGGCAGCACAAGGAACATAGAGATGAATGACAGGACTTCTGCTCTCAAGGAGCTCATAGTCGAACAGGAACAATAATCACAAAATACGTGAAAGGAGCCATATAAGAAGCTGAACCAGTTACCATAGGAATTTAAGGGCAGAAAAGATTGTCTGCTAAGGAAGATCAGGGAATACTTTGAGTCAAAAGCATCTGAACTGGTATAAAGGGATTGAAACAGAGAGATGGAGAGGAAACGGCCTGAGCAAAGGCAGAGGATAGGAAAAATTAGGGAGTGCTATGGAAGTAGCACTCACATTTACCTAGAGTATAGAAGGTAGTAGAGATATAACAACAAAAGTAGGAAGAGGCCAGAGAACAGACTTACAAATATCTGCCCCTGAGTTTGGATTCGATCCTATTGGAAATCAGGTGTCCTGGAAGGAGTAGGCTTTAGGAAGGTGAATCTGTTGGCAGAGTGCAGGAGAGATAAGGGAATCCGAGATGGAGATATATGGAAGTAGAGAGATCACTGAGGAGACTTGGAGCACTAAGGGTGGGGTAGTGATTAAAAAAACTGATTGTGAATGAGAACTAAGTTAGGGAAAATAAAGTGGTCCTGCCAGGGGGGGATCAACAGATTTGAAGGACAAGTCTTTCCTGAATTTGACCTTCACAAAGGTATGGAAGCTTTTTCCATGTTCTGTCACATTCATTTATATGCACACACACTTTGTATTATTTTCTTCAGACACCTTAGTCCGGATAACACATTACAAAATGCACAAAACATCAACCAAATGATGGAAATCTTTCATCTGATGGAACTCTTTGAAAGACGGTGCGGCATTTTGTGTGAGTTGTTACATCAGGGAAGGTTGGCTTTGGAGCAGGGAGCCTCTGAGAGGCCTGCCATGTTTGCTTTGGACTATTTCAAACAGAGACTCTGAAGTGTATGTCGCAGGGCTGTACACATTTAAGCAAAGGGTTTTGTCTTTTAGAAGTTTGTAAAGTGGCGATATTCTTCTAAAGTTCACACACTGAACTCCTGAGGGTAGTCTTGTTCAGTGCACGCTTCCTGGCACATTGTTCCCGCAGCAGATAATTCAAAGGAGCCCATAAAGGGAGAAAATGTTATAAAGGATCCAAAGATAGGCAACTTGGATAAATCATCCAAGCCCTCAACTGGATTATATTAATTAGTAATTTCCTTTAAATGATTCATCAGTAATCACTCGCATAGCCTGTGGGCCCAAGCCATGCATTGTCTTCAGCTGACAACAGAGAAATCTCTAGGCAAACCAGCTCAAAAGGAGTTTCACAGTTGGGATTTTGTCCAACTATAAGTGTGCTTAGCACAGTTATGACTGCTTGTTACCTCATTTGGACAATTATTTGGTGTCAAAACAGCTCAGTACAAAGCAAAAATTAAAGCTAACATTTTGGAAGCATTTTAAATTATTTTATGCACTCCCCATTTGATGTGCCTACACGGGGTACTGTGTCAGGCAATGGGATAACAAAGATAAAAATGACATATCCCTGCCATCAAGAAACTGGGAAAGAGTAGGGGGTTTTTTGAGGAGGAGGTACAGCGACAACATATATGCAGATAAATATACTGAAAAGCAGTGGTGTCAAATTCACATAGAAATGGGGACCATGAGAGTGTTCAGAAGGAGCTCTGTGGACTATATTAACTGAGTTTTAAAATGTAATATTATGTTTTATTTCATTTTAACTTATTTTGTTAATTTTTCCCAATTACATTTTAATCTGGTTCAGTCTACAGTTGGGAGTATTGTGGGTTGCATATAGTCTTCTGGCTGTATATCTGACATCTCTACTAAAAGTCTATTAGAATGTGACTTCCTTTAGAGAAGGGATGGTCTTTTGCCTTTCTTTGTATCTTTGTATCCCTAGCTCTTAGCATAGTGCCTGGCCCATTATCTATTAAATATTTACTGACTGGGGCAGCTGCGTGGCACAGTGGTAGAGCACTAGCCTGAAGTGAAGAAGACCTGAGTTCAAATATGGTTTCAGACACTTCCTGGCTGTGTGATCCTGGGCAAGTCACTCAGTCCCAATTACCTCAGCAAAAAAAAAAAAGAAGAAGAAGAAGAAGAAGAAGAGAAATGACTGAGGCAATTGTGGTTAAGTGACTTGCCCAGGGTCACACAGCTAGGAACTGTTAAGTGTCTCAGTCCAGATTTGAACTCAGGCCCTGATTTCAGGGCTGCTTGTTAGTTTGAATTAATTATCTCAATAAAATTTTGGAAAACAAAACCATATGGCTGATTTAGTAAAAGAGTATATGATAAATGAGTAAGAACAAAAAAAATACTATAACTCACTGTTATCCACCGGTTATCAAGCAGTTCTTTAGCTGTTATTCTGTGGGCAGGATCTACTTTCAGAAGCTGTTTCAAGACATATTTAGCTGCAGGAAAAGAAAAGTCCCTGAAAATTCTCATTTCTCTTTAACAACAATGAATGGTACTCACCCCAGACTTTACCTTTGGCCATGTCTGCCAGGCACAAGGGGGAGAAGAGACTTAGTAACTATATAATAAATATTTTAATTATTGTATAGAAAGTCTGACTATATTTTGTAGATGGTTAAGAGAATTTTCTCAACCTCTCATGAGGTTTGATTTTCTTTTTGCCTGCATTCTTCAACTTCATGGTTCATACAGTATGCATTACCTAGATTAGATATTAGAGTAATCCCTGAATATAGGAGCTGTTCTGGCCTTAATTACCCTTAATAGGTAGCCTATCCCTTAAAGCCCCATCTATCTCTTGCTTTCAGCTGCCTTGTTTCATCATAGAAAGTCGAAATGTTTGAAAGAAGGGGGTAAAATATTAGCTCTTTAGAGCTAAGAGTCATCAAGCACTTGACTCCCATGAGGACCACACACACCATGGATGTACTCATCCCCTACCCAATGAGAATTAGGACATAAGGCCTTTTCAAATTTCTGGCTTCCTTAGCGAAACTCTAGGGCTCTTCTCAAGAGAGATTTTAGAGAAAAGAAATGAACCTCAAACAAAGAAATAGTTTAATGAGCAACAGACCAATCAAGAGGTCTGCTTTGTTTGGTGACTATCATCAGAACAGAAGTGGAATGATTGTATCTGGCTGACCCTGGATAAGGGTGCTGTGGCTATCTTGCTGGGTCTCAGAATCAAGGTAGTAATTTCTCAGCAATAATTCTCTTTTTTTCTTATGCTGGGGCAATTGGGGTTAAGTGACTTGCCCAGGGTCACACAGCTAGGAAGTGTTAAGTGTCTGAGATCAGATTTGAACTCGGGTCCTCCTGACTTCAGGGCTGGTGCTCTATCCACTGCGCCACCTAGCTGCCCCATGTTCCTTCTTGCTCTGCTCTCTAGATCTTTCCAACCTTACTGTATGAAATGGTTCAATTTGGATCTTGTGCTTTTAGCTTTGGTCAGCTGGTTAGATCATGCATGTTCAAAGTTATTCCACAGCATAAAAAAATCTCAACTTCCCTTGATTAAAAAGCTTTCCTGTAGTAGATATAATAACTAAAGAGATGTTTAAAATACTGCCATTGTTTCTAAATATTTTTAAACATTGTCTCTAATTTGCTTTAATTGGAAATTAAAAAAAAAACTATTCTTACCAGGGTCACTTGTAGACTCCCAGATGCTATTTTCAAAGCGTAGTTGCCCTTTTCTTATTAATTCAAAAAGTTTCTCTTCTGAGTTTGCAAAGAAAGGAGGTTCCCCACATAATCTACCAAAAAAGCAACATTTTATTTAGATATCCAAAACCTCAAGGTAAAGTTGGCGATAATCATGACTTACATTTTTATGACACTCTAAAGACACTTTTGCAAAGTGGTTCACAGCAAGCCTATGAAAGAGATTCTTTCAGATATTCCCATTTTACAGATGAGGACACTGAACTTCATAAATGTTAAGCAAAACTGTCAATGGTCACACTGTTAAATGCCAGAGCTGGGACTTAAGTCCAGGTCTTCTGATCTGTCCAATACCACTCCTCCTGGTACAAGTTGTACCATTTCAATCTAATATTCCTTTTACAGAGAGGCAGCCTGGGCTCAATCTTAACTGCTGGATCATGAGCTTCTCTCTTCTTCTGACATAGGTACTATGTCATAGTCTGTCATGGTACTGAGTGCCATAGCCTCAGACCTTTCTCTGGAAAGATGGAATGGGATGGGGAAGAGGGAGATGGGAACAAAGGCATACCACAAATGCCCCTTCATTCCTCTCCTGGCCATGCGTCTCCTGACTCTTTAGACATTGCCTCCATAATTCTACTGCTTCTCCCCTCCACTCCTCAACCCTACTTCTCTCCACATTGCTGGGCTACTTTCTGCCAATGGTGAGTTCCTTCTAAGAACTCTGTTTTGGGGAGAAGGCCAGGCCCAGCATGCTTCATTGTGCTTCCTTTCCTGCTTTTAGGACCAGCAAAGGAATTGCCACCTTACATCTCTTCCTCCAGTGATATCTGTCCTCCTCCAATACCTTATGGTGGTGCAAAGGTGTCCCTACACACACAAAGGTGCTTCTGGAACTAAACAAGTTTAGTTTCAACAAATTTCATTTAGGTAGAGGCTGTCTCTGCAGTCAGATGATTGAATTCAAAGAGGATCAATCATCAGCAGAATCTTGAATCCAGGTAATTTTTCTTTTTTTAGCCATGACAATCTGAGACTATCTCCTAAGGTTTGGGAGGGGTTGTGATCCTCGTTAATGGAGAGTTAACAGCTCCTTGAGACTGAATTTAACACAGATTTAGAATTATTAACACCAAGAAAGAAAAAGTCTGGTTAAATGTAAAAGTATCCATTCATGGTTCTGCCTAATTAATAATGGCTTCCCAATGGAATCCAGGATATTTAATCTGTGAAGCTGATCTTGTTGAGAGCACCTATGCTTTGCTCCCCACACATGCCATTATTGGGCCGGGAGCCTTGGAACTGACTCTGGGTGGCAATTCTTATATTTTCAGTCTTCTATTTTACTGTTGATGGAATTAAACCAGCATTACCATAATAGATGATCTGTTTATTGATGTGTGTTGCTAGTACAATTGTCTCTAAGCCTTTTAATCCTAAAGAAATTAGTTAAATCTTTAAAGTCTTAATCTGGTCATAACTTGCTCAACATTCCCTATCTTTCTGTTCCTGCGTCCAAGGAAACCTTAGACACACTTTCTGAGCGAGTACCAACTTGAGCTATATTTGGGATGACGATGATGATAATAACTTTCTCAGAAATAAATGACTTTCATTCCTGTGGTCTAGTGCAAGCTGAACTGGACTGCTGCAGGAAAAAAAAAATAATGAAACTTGTTCACATACCAAAGGTTTCTGTTAAGAGATAAGCATCTAGCAAATTGTTTTGTATACATATATCCTAATATCCCCATGGTTTATTTCTCCAACTTATCCCAACCATCCCATCATCCTTTCCATTGCTAGAAGGAATAAAAAGAAAGGTTTTATGGGAAATCACTATCTATTGCACCAAGTACTGGCCATCTTAAGGTCTGGTTCATTGAGCTTGCTACCAACCTATGATACCAAATCAGCTGATCACTCAGGTGCTCCAGCATAGCTGGATAGCATATAATTGTAGCTTAAGGGCTAAATGTTTAAAGTTCAGATTTCTTTTTTGGTTTCTGAAATTTAACCTACGCAAAAGGGTATCTAATGGTTGGTCAATCAAAGAACATGACTTTTTATGTCAACAATTTTCTGCACCTACAAAAAATGAAGTTTCAGAACTGAGAAATGTCTTTAAAAATCTTTCCATTATTTTCTATTGCATTAATCTAAGTTAAAATAGCCAAGAAAGAGTACACATAGAGAATATTTACTACTCTGAATTCTACCCTGAAGAAAGGATGATGACTTGCCCTGCTAAGCAAAGGGAGCATTAGGGTAACCATACCAAAAAAAGTATCCCCTCTGGAAAAGATAGTTAATACATATAAATACAAGCTAGAATGGCTCATCAATTATTAATACATTAACTTTGTAAACAAACATATGTGCAAAAGTACATATAATTTTATTATGATGCTATGTAGCCATTATCTGAAGTTGAGAAAGGGGAAAGCTAACTCTCTCTTACACCCTCTTTTCCTCCTTCTCTTCCCTCCTCCCTCCTTTCACAGGAAACAGGTGCATTACTAAATTGACTAATGAAACTCTTTGCTATACTAATAGAATTATACAGTTGTGCAAAATGAAGGGGGGATGGTAATTATGGCACTGAGTATTCTCTCGTCAGAATACATCTAAAGAACTATGTCCAATTATGGGTACTACAATTCAGTTATAGATATTTAAAACTCAAAAACCTTCACTTGATCCTACCATCTCTTCAAATCATTCCTAATATCCTCTATCTTTTTTTTTCCTCTTCTATAGCCAAATCCTAGAAATAAAATTGTCTCCTTACCTCTACTTTCTCATTTTCCTAATGATTTCTTATAATTTTGAATCTCTTGTAATCTGTCTTGTGACCCTACTTGAAATGACTCTCTCTTCATTACTAGATCCAATAGCCTTTTCTTTGTTCCTTTCTTGAACCCTCTGAAGCATTTGATACTGTTTACTTCCTTCTTCTGAATCGATTCTATTATTTGTTTTTCTTGATACTTAATGATTTCTCCCTACTGGTCTGATTGATTATTGTCAGTCACCTCTGTAGGTGATAAGAATTCTTCATCTGCTCTCAACAGGAGAGCATAACCCAAAGCGCTTTTGTCTCTGTTGCTCTCTCTCTCTCTCTCTCTCTCTCTCTCTCTCTCTCTCTCTCTCTCTCTCTCTCTCTCTTCTCTCTCTCTCTCTCTCTCTCTCTCTTTCTCTCTCTCTCTCTCTCCTCTCTCTCTCTCTCTCTCTCTCTCTCTCCTTCTCTCTCTCTCTTTCTCTCTCCTTCTCTCTCTCTCCCCTTTTTCTCCCCCCCTCCTCTCTCTCTCCCTCCCTCTTTCTGTTTCTCTGTCTCTGTCTCTATATCTGTCTCTTTCTCTCTCAGTCTCTCTTTTCCTGTGGGTGTCTCTCTATATCTTTCTGACTATCTTTGTGGGACTATCCTGAATTAAATTTTATTTTTTGTATGTATAGTTCTACATGTGCTTATACACATATATAAGTATGGAAAGAAAGAAAGAAAGAAAGAAAGAAAGAAAGAAAGAAAGAAAGAAAGAAAGAAAGAAAGAAAGAAAGAAAGAAAGAAAGAAAGAAAGAAAGAAAGAAAGAAAGAAAGAAAGAAAGAAAGAAAGAAAGAAAGAAAGAAAGAAAGAAAGAAAGAAAGAAAGAAAGAAAGAAAGAAAGAAAGAAAGAAAGAAAGGAAGGAAGGAAGGAAGGAAGGAAGGAAGGAAGGAAGGAAGGAAGGAAAGAAAGAAAGAAAGAAAGAAAGAAAGAAAGAAAGAAAGAAAGAAAGAAAGAAAGAAAGAAAGAAAGAAAGAAAGAAAGAAAGAAAGAAAGAAAGAAAGAAAGAAAGAAAGAAAGAAAGAAAGAAAGAAAGAAAGAAAGAAAGAAAGAAAGAAAGAAAGAAAGAAAGGAAGGAAGGAAGGAAGAAAGGAAGAAAGAAGGGAGGGAGGGAGGGAGGGAGGGAGGGAAGGAAGGAAGGAAGGAAGGAAGAAAGAATGGAAGGAAGAAAAGAATGGAAGGAAGGGAGAGGGAGGGAGGAAGGAAGGGAGAGGGAGGGAGGGAAAGAAGGAGAGGGAGGGAAGAAAAGGAAAGGAAAGAAAGGGAGAAAGGGAGAAGGAAAGGAAAGGAAAGGGAAGGGAAGGGAAGGGAAAGGGAAAGGGAAAGGGAAAGGGAAAGGGAAAGGGAAAGGGAAAGGGAAAGGGAAGGGAAAGGGAAAGGGAAAGGGAAAGGGAAAGGGAAGGGAAAGGGAAGGGAAAGGGAAAGGGAAAGGGAAAGGGAAAGGGAAAGGGGAAAGGAAAGGGGAAAAGGAAAGGGAAGGGAAAGGGAAAGGGGAAAGGGAAGGGAAAGGGGAAAGGGAAAGGAAAGGGAAAGGGAAAAGGAAAGGAAAGGGAGAAGGGAAAGGGAAGGGAAAGGGAAAGGGGAAAGGGAAAGGGAAAGGAAAGGAGAGAGAAAGGGAGAAAAAGAGAGATAATTAAAAAAGAGGGAAGAAGTGAGGAGGAGGAAGCAAAAGAAAGATAGAATTTACTTATCTATGACCATGTTGAAGGCAAGGACTCTCTCACTTTGAGATTCATATCCCAAGTACTTTGCCCAGGGCCAACAGTGCCTCTAATGTGATAGGTTTGTAATAAATATCTATTGACTGATTGAACAACTGTAAAAATAGAAACATATCCAATAAGAATGCTGGGAAGGGGAATAAAACTGAATTAAGACACAAAAAATTTTAAGGAAAAAAAAATTAATGCTAAAGGGAACCAAGACCATATCATATAAAGAACTACACAAGTTTAGCCTGAAGAAAAGCAGATTTAAGAATGATAGAATCTATCAAGTAGAAGAGAAGAAATTGATATATTCTGCTTGTTCCTGAAGTAGAACTAGGAGAGCAATGGGCAGACATTATGGAGAGGCATTTGTAAGATCATGGGTTTAGGGATGGCAGGAACCTTAGATAACATCGAGTCTAATGATGATCCCATTATCCTGTGAACACCTTCATTTTGCCTTTGTGGCCCAGAAAGAAGTAACTAATACAAGTTTCCAAAGAAGTTAAAGATAAGGGTGAAATTTTTATCCAGGCCCTCTGACTCCAAATTCTTTCCACCATCCTGAGTTAATTTTATCGGCTTCCTTCTACTGACTGGATGTGAGGGAGACTTTCTTAATAATTAAATATTATCTAAATAAGCACCTAATTAGGACCATCCAAAAGTGGAATAGGCTATCTTTGGGGAGAGTTCTCCTTCATAGAGATATTCAAGCAGAGGCTAGATGATTTCTGTCAGGAGGAAATGAACTGGATGACTTTTAAGGTCCCTTCCCTCTCTGGGATTCACATTCTCAGAGATATAAAAGTCAAGATTCTCCTATGCATACATGCATACATACATGCAGAACATTTTACATTCTTATAGAAGGAGGAAGTCACAAATTATTCAAGCTGCACACACCACAGATCTCAAAATCATACAATTCAAGTGACACAATGTATATGATCTCATTGTATACGATCATTGGACAATTATTATACGGGGAGCATATACACTGATGAAAAGCAGAGCTGAGCAATTAGGTCATAAAGTCTGTTTCTCTTCTTTTCCTGAGGATATGGCCCATTCTCTAGGCCAATATTCTTTGCTTTTTGAAAGAAATCCCAATAAGATTCTTTAACCACATAGATCCTTAGAACATTTAAAATGGTAATACGCGGGGATCTATTGTTTCATAGGTGTGAATGGAATCTGTATATACAGAAGTCTTTGTGGCCTCCAATGGATCAGAAACTCCTGACAATGTGCTTTAATACACCTAGCTAGAATGGTTCTTAGATGACAGATATACTGCCTATCATCAAGTATGTGTATCTACGTATGTGTACATATAAATATGCATTCATACACAAATATATTTAGATGGCTATAGATATATATCTAGAGCTTTTTTCTATTTGGTAGAACCTAGCAGAGATTTTGTTCCACTGGCATAGCCTTCAAAAGTCTTCAATGTTTCTACAGTTATCTGCAAGTCAAGATAAATAAAGATCAAAGGAGACATAGTTGATATGATTTTTTAAGTCATTAATTTTGAATTTGATCATTCTCCTCCCTCCCCCAAATAAAGGAACCTCTTAAAAAATAAAGCCTCTCAATTCTGCAGGGCAAAAGTCCAACTTTCCTACAATGATTGGAACACTACAAATTTACTAAATTTGTCCTACATGTACACACCTGGGTTCACATGCCCACACAGATACACACTCAGGATCTGAAAGTGACAGAGTCCCAGAAGAAAGATCATTGGTTCCCAATTCCTAGTCTACCTCTGATGCTTACTACCTGCATCAATTAGACCAGAAAGCCTGTGAGGTCTCTTCAGTCTCTAGAACTACACTTATACCTATGTACCAAGAAAGCACATTGAATATGCTTTTTAATATGCTCTTTTTAAGGAGAATATAATTTAAATTCTAAAAGACAAAGACTTGTTTAAGGCTTTTAACATTCTCGACATGTTACATGTTATTAAGGAAGCACAGAATGTCAGAAAGGGCAGCAGGGTGGCACAATGGGTAGAGTGCTAGGTCTGGAGTCAGGAAGAACTTAGGTCAAATCCTCTTTCAGACACTTACCAGCTGTGTGATCCTGGGCAAGTCACTTCACCGTATTTGCCTTAGATTCCTCATGTATAAAATGAGCCAGAAAAGGAAATGGTCAACTAATCTAGTATCTTTGCCAGGAAAACCCCAAATGGGGTCATTAAGAGTTAGATATGAGTGAAATGACTGAACAATAACAACCAAGTCAGAAATGGGATACTTCTTAAAGGGCATCAAGTTCTTTTTTATTTTATAAACATAAAATTTGAGATCCAAGAGAAGTGACTTGGCTGGGGTCATATAACTGACTAATGAGAGAGGAAGGATTATGTCTGGAACATCCTGACCCCAAGCTCTCCACTTTGCCTATTTTACTACTCAGCTTCTCTCTTCCCTAAGTCAGAATCTCAAAGTCCACAAAGGATTTCTATAACAAGAGGATGCTTAGTTCTCCAAGGCATCAACAGGATGGATAACAATAATCACATTTTTATATCACATTACAGTTATTTATCAAACATTTTAAATTCATGAACTCTTTGAAGCTTGGTGATAGAAGGTTAATGAAGGCAGGGTGGTCAGACCTTTGACCAGGTGAAATGCCATACTTCCTCCTCACAGTGGTACAGAGATTGTGGCTTTCATGCATCATGTAACTCCTGGAGGTTGGAAGAAAAAAGATGGACTCCAGAAGCTGGAAAGGGAGCAAGGACTGGTGAAAATTGAAGGAAGCAGAGATAAGATGAATCGTTACATCCCCTAGTAGAGTCTGTGTCCCTTTAAAAGTTGGGGGAAGTGGAACTTAGGCCTGAAGGAAGAAGAAGGGCCTGGGAAAGGGTGAGGAAATAAGGTTGGACCAGCAATGGTTGGAGGACGAAGAAGAAGAGATGGGCTATCTCCTCTCTCTGATTTAACCAAACTGGTTTAACAAACAGTTAAGTCTCATCATGGCTTGTAAGCTGGACCAGGGAGCCCTGAGAAAGAGTAAGGAAGAGAGATTTAGCATCTTTGGATATTGGATTGTCCTCTATATAGTTACAGATCACCGCCACCCTATTGTCTTCTGTGCCAACCTATTCTCAAGAAGAGTTTTTGTCCCAGGTGAAAAATTCCTAGTTATAGTTATACTTACAACTCTCTAAGTTAGGCTATGTATGAATCATTTCACTCATTCTAAGGATGACCAGGATGGAGTCCAGATTCAATCCTAGGGCTTTCTACTCCAAATCTAATACCCTTTCCTACATGCCATCCTTTTCATGCTTCCTTCAGTTTTAGCCTTTGCAAGGTATCCTAGATCTTTAGGAACTCAACAAGGCAGAACAGCAATCCCTCATTTTCTAATGCACTCTTCAGAAGTCACCAAAAATGGCCTGAATTGGTACGGCAGAGGTTATTAATTCTATCTCTACTTCATTTATGAATGTCATACTTTCTATGGCAATTCAATAAGCATTTAGAAAAAACCTGCTATATGCCATATATTGTACTAGACACTGGCGATACAGAGACAGAAACAAAGTTATCTCTGCTCTCAAGGAGTTTACATTCTATTGAGTGAAACAACTTAGCCATATCAAGTAAATACACACTCAAAACTGGGGGGGAACCAGAAAAGGCTTTGGAGAGGTGATGGCACTTAGTGAACTTTGAAGAGAAGAATGGAAAGGTAAGAGAGGGAGCACAGGGGCAAAGAGAGGGGCTTTTACTTTACTCTCGGCATGAGCGACTCCATATTTTAAAAGGATTCCTTTATGGCATAAAATAAAGTCATATCCATTCTCCTGGGTTTGAATTTTACATTCGCTGTAAATGCTTACAGAATTTTATATAATATGTTCTTATCATTACCAATGTCCTTATCACTGCAATGAACAAGTTTCTAAAAAGTTGAAAAATCATATCTGAGAACTGTGTATTCTGTCTTTATCTCTCTTATATGGGACACGTCATCATGTATTTTTGTAACAATTTAAGATTCCCCCCTTGTCTCTCTCCCTCTCTGTGTGTCTTGCTCTCTGTGCTTCTGTCTCTCTATGTCTCTGTATCTCTCTTTTTCTGTCTCTGTTATCTCTTTTTCTCTTTCTTTGTCTCTATCTGCCTATCTCTGTTTCTCTTCTTTCTTTCTCTCTCTCTCCTCCCTCCTTCTCCCCCTCCCTCCTTCTCTCTCCCTCCTTTCTCTCTCTTCCCTCCTCTCCCTCCCTCCCTTCCTCTTTCCCATCTCTCTCTCTCTCTCTCTCTCTCTCTCTCTCTCTCTCTCTCTCTCTCTCTCTCTCTCTCTCTCTCTGTCTCTCTGTGTCTCTCTCTCTGTCTCTCTGTCTCTCTTCTCTCTCTCTCTCTGTCTCTCTCTGTGTGTCTCTCTGTCTCTCTCTCTCTCTGTCTCTCTGTGTCTCTGTGTCTCTGTCTCTCTCTCTCTCTCTCTGTCTCTCTCTGTGTGTCTCTCTGTCTCTCTCTCTTTCTCTCTGTCTCTCTCTCTTTCTCTCTGTCTCTCTCTCTGTCTCTCTCTGTCTCTCTGTCTCTCTGTCTCTCTCTCTCTGTCTCTCTCTCTCTCTCTGTCTCTCTCTCTCTCTCTCTCTCTCTCTCTCTCTCTCTCTCTCTCTCTCTCTCTCTCTCTCCACATGCATATGGGTTAGAAATAGTTTATAATCAGAGATCATTTATTTATAGTGGAAACTTAGTGAGTGAAAGTCTTTCCTATGGTTTATATAATAACACAAATAAAGTTTCTATCTGACTTGTGTCTTAAAAATTATGAGCTATTTTTTTTCATCCAAGATAATGAAACATTCCAAGCATGGAAGCACCCAATCCAAGGCATTTACTGAGTACTAGGAAGAGGCAGGAGATATAGAGACAGGAGATGGGGTGCTGTGTACAATATCTTCACGTAGATTAGTTTAGCTGGGAAAAACATGCACAAGGGATACTAATATAAAATCAGACTGGAAAGATAAGTTCGTGTCTCCTTGTGAAGGACTTTAAACAACAAAAGACACCTCCTATATATTTTTTCTAAAGGTAACCCAGGATTACTAAAGTTTCCCGAATAGGGCAGTGGCTTAGTCAGACCTGTGCATTAAGGGACATCAGTTTGGCAGCTGAGTGGAAGAGAGATTAGAAGAGAGAAAAGACTGGATCCAAGGAAACCAACTGACAGGTTGCTTCTGCAATAATTCAAGTAAAAGTCAGTAAGACACTGAACTAGGGTGACTGGTTACAAATGTAGAAAAGAGGGTTAGAAGTGAGAGTTGCTATAGAACCGACTTTTCAGATGGTTGGATGGGGAGAGAATATAACAATAACAACAACAATAAACATTTATACAGCTCTTTAAGGTTTGTAAAATACTTTAGAAATATCTCATCTGATCCTCACAAAAATCCTGGGAGGTAAATGCTATTATTATCTCTGTCCACAGATAAGGAAACTGAGGCAGATATAAGGTCAAATGATTTGCATAGGATAACACAGCTACACAAAGTCTGAGGTGATATTTGAACTCATGTCTTTTTGACTACAAGTCCAGTTCTTCATCCTTTGTGCCATCTAGCTACTTCTAGATAAGTAAAAGAAGATACCTAGATTTGGAATCTGGGTGATTAGGAAAATGATAGTGTTCTTGAAAGAAATAGGCAAGTCAATGTTTAGGTTGTGAGAAAGATAATGAGTTCTGTTTTAGGTTTTTTGAGTTTAAGATGCCTATGGGACATTTAGGTGGAGATGTCTAGATGACCCCTGGCAATCTGGAGTAAAATGAGAACTAGAATATGTAGATTTAAGATTAGGATTTAGGATTTAGGATTCTTTGCCTATGGAATTGATGAAGTTCCCAAGTAAAAAAATATGTGACAAGAGAACTAGGTCCCAGAATAGAGCCCTCTTACCACAACACCAAAGGATTGTGATATGGGTGATGATCAAACATAGTATACTTAAAAGTATGAGGCAGATCCTTCCAGGGTAAGGAAAGAATTAGGAGAGAGCAATGCCATGAAAATCCAGGGAGAAGAAAGTATCCAAGAAGAGGTAGGACTGCAAAGGTCAAGAAGAATGAGAACTGGGGAAAGGCCATTGAATGCAACAATTAAGAAATCATTGGCAATAGGGAGGATTGTGGCCAGTAGAATGTTGGGATTGGAAGTCAGATAGCAAAAAGGTGAGAAGTATAAGGAAAAGGGAATGGAGAGGGTTTGTTTTTTTCTTTTCCTTTGGTTTTGTTTTTGTTTTTGTTTTGTTTTTTAAATTTTATTAGAAATGTGGCTGCAAAAGTCAGGGGAGAATGGAACAATAGTTTGAGGAGCTGTAGAGTCAAGATTGAGCCAAGGCTAGGGGAAATGGCTCTTTTACCCTTCCCATATCTGGTGTTCAAAACTACATCAATCAATATAAAAGGGCTAAAAGTAATTAAAGCATACTAGGATTTAGAATCAGAAGACCAAGGCTTAAATACCACTTCTGCAACTTAGTTTATATTGGGCAACTTACAACCTGACTATGAGTCTTAATTTCCTCAAATAAAATTTAGGGAACTCATTTCTCTAAGATCTCTTCCCCCTCTGATTCCTATGATATTTCCATCACATACATAATTTAAAACAATGCATTTATAATACACATAACTGATGACTGATAAAATACACTGTCAATTATTTTAAGATAGTTTTCCAGATTGTGGCTAAACTAATCTTTTAATAAATACTTGTTTGTCCTAATACAAGCTCAAGATTCAGTATGAGATAATGGGTAGAGGACCAATCTTGGAGTCAGGAATACCTGCGTTTAAAACCCACCTTTAATACATATTAGCTGTGTGACCATGGGAGGCTAATTTTCAGTGCCTCAGGCATGTAATACTCAGGTTGGAGATCCATTGTCATTTGGAACTCCTTGAGAGAGATCCCACACCAAGGAGCTGCCCCCTTTCATAGATCCAGGACAAAAAACCAAAGCAAACTTATGAGCCTGTCCAGCAGGAAGTCCCATTTTTTCATTTTTTGCTGGCTACTTACAGCATGTACATAATGACACCTATGCTCCAGATGTCACACTGTTGGCTATAGTCATGGGCATTGATCACTTCAGGTGCTGCCAAGCAAGCAGAAAACAATAATATTAATAATGCAAAAAATGATTGAAAAGCTTAAATACAGAGCATGAAGGATGCATGGATGGGATATCATTGATTTTCCTTTGAAAACAAGAACCAGCAGATGTTTTAAATGAATAATGCACAGGCCTTAAAAATCCATGGGGATGTGTCCTTAGTTCTATCAGTCAAGTCCTAATGAGATGATGACATACTGAGTAACTAAATGGGATTTGGTTTTCTCTTTGTAACTGGTCAAAAGTGATTTATCAAATTCTGCATGCTTTTAGTTAACCAATTCAATTCTGCATTGTCTTCTCCTCTCAAATCTCTTGCTCCCGAGTCCTATTTCCACTCATATCTAGTAAGTTCTGAATTGCTCCTGCTGTCTGCCTCTTTAGCTTGTATTCATACTCTGCAAAGCTAGAGAGAGGTGGTCATGCAGCCAAGCTAACCGGGACACTACAAATTTGTTATCTCATTTCATCTGGGCTTTTACTGTACCATGAAAGGACTTTTACTCCTTCCTCATTGATCCTCTATCCTATTCTACACCCTGGCTGTTCCAAACTTTCTCTCTTTCCTTAAGCCTAATGTGCCACTTCTCCCACATCCTTTAAGTGACCTTGACTCACTGTACTGAGAAAATAGAAAAAATTCACTGTGAGCTCTTGCTTCTCCCCACCTCATTTCATAAGCCTCATCATCCTCACTATCTGCTTTACTTCAGTTTTCCATACTGAGTTGGCTTTTCTTCTCATCACTCTGAGTGTTCCTTTGACCCCACTGCCTTCTGTGTTCTCTAACCAGTTGACTCCACTATTACTCTCCTTCTGCTAATGTCCAATCTCTCCCTATCTACTGCTTCCTTTACTTCTGGCTGTAAACATGTCTAATTTTCTCCTTAACAAAACTTCATGTGACCCTATATCACTCTCTCAAATTTTTTTGCCTTCTGTCTCTCCTCCCTTTATTACTCAATTTCCTTGAAGTTGGGGAAGCTGTGTCCCACCATTGGCTCCTTGATAATTTTTGATAATCCTTGATAATCTCTCCTTAACAAAATTTCATGAGACTCTATCATTCTCTCAAATTTTTTGTCCTCTCTCTCCTCCCTTTATTACTCAAAATCTTGGGGGTTCAGGAAGCTGGGTTCCACTATTGTCTCTATTTCTGCTATCATTTATTTCCTTATTCCTTAATAATCTTTGATAATCCTTGATAAACTCTCCTTATCAAAACTTCATGAGACCCTATCATCCTCTCACTTTTTTTGTCTTCTGTCTCTCCTCCCTTTATTACTCAAAATCCTGGAGGATGGGGAAGCGGTTTTCCACCATTGTCTCTATTTCTCCTCTCCTTTATTTCCTCATTCCTTGATAATCTGAATTATCTGATGGTGCTCTTTCTAAAACTACCAAGGTCATCTTAACTGCAAATCTGTTGGCCATTTTACCCTTATTCATCACTCTGTAGCATCTGTTACTGCACCCATTCTTTCTTCCTGGATATTTCTTTCTCTCCTCTTGATTCTACTGTCACCTACCTGACCATTCTTCCTCAGATTCCTTGGCTGGTTTATGCCTCCCAACTGAAGGTGCTCCCCAAGGTTCTGTCCTAAGGTATTTTCTCCACTCTCTTTATACTTTTACTTAGTGACCACATCCCTTCTGCTAGATTTAATTAGCACTTGTACATGGAAGATTCCCAGATCCACATCTTGAGCTTTCTTGTCTCTTTTGAGCTTTTGTCCTGAATTGCCTATCGGACATTTATAATAGGCTACCTCAAAGGTATCTCAATGAATCTAAAACAGAATTCATCTTTTCTTCAAAATCCACTCTTCTGATTTTCACTATTTCTGTCAAGGGCATCATCATGCTCCCTGTCACTCAAGTTCACAAATTGGCCTCATCTTTGAGTTCTCATACTTATTCATCTCACAAATATGATCTACAGCCAAATCTTTTCCTTTCTCTATCCACAGCAACTCTCACATATGTCCCCTTCTAGCTACTGATATAGTTAGTTCAGGTTCTATTCACTTATCTGAACTACTGAAATGATTTCTCGATTGAACTTGCAGCATTGTATCTCCCCATTCCAATCCATATTCCTCACAGATGCCAAAATAATTTTGTTAAAGTTTAGGCCTGGCTATGTTCACATAGTTCCTCCCATTCTCACTCCTTTTCCACCTCTTTTCTTCCCTCTCCTTCTCTTAATAAATTCTAATGTTCCCTATCACCCTAGGGTCAAACATAAATCTATCTAGTTGGCATTTAAAGACTTCTACAACCTAGCCTGAATTTGTCTCATTTTATTATGTATCACTCCCCTTCACAGACTCTATGGCCAGATCTAACTGGCTTCCTTCCTCTTCCTCATACATCTTTCCATCTTCTATCTCCTTGCCTTTGCATTGTCCGTCCTTCCTCCGTTTCCTTCAATATATTTCAAATTAACTCTATTCTTGCCCCCGTCTCCTAGAATTCCTAGTTCCCTTCAAGACTGAGACTAAGCAACACCTTTTCTGATTCCTGTAATTGTTAGTGTCTCCCTGAGTAAATTAACTTGTATTTATTTTATATATCCTTACAGAGGTATATAGTGTTTCCCTTTATAGAAGAAAACTTTATATATACTTTACTTTTATTCAGATATTTATCAAAGGCATGTTGTATTTGTTCATTATTTTTCTTTTTTGGTACTACTTTTACATTATCTTATTTGGTCTTTGAGACATCTCTGTGAATTAGACAGGGTGAATCTTATTGTTGCCATTTTACAGATGAGAAAAATGTAGCATAAAGAACTCCAGTTACATACATGGTTCAAAACTTGGCATGCTAGATCTAGAAAAGACCTTTTAGAGAACTCTAGGAATTTGGATTAGATGATCCCCAAGGTCTCCTGTAATGAGAAACCTCTATAAATCAGAGACCCAGAAGAGTTAAAGACTTCTAACCTGTGTTCACATGACTAAAATATAAGAGCTTAGACTGGAACCCAGATTGAATTAATGACAAAATAGAATCCTAGGACCTCTTTGCTTTAAAAACAAAATGATCTCTATTCCCTCTATGGATTATAAGGTCCTGGAAACAAACTTTTGTCTTTGTATCCCTTTGGTGCCTGGCTTAATGAATGTCTGTTGATTAATAGCCTATCCAAATGCAAGGCAATGAAGTCATGTTTCTTATAAGAAAATAACAATTAAATGTCACCATTTATTATGAAAAGAAACAAAGGAAAGCCTCTGGCACATTGAATGGATCCTCTATGGAGGAATTATGGGGAAGATCTGAACAAACATTACATGGGATGAGAAACTATAGATGGGATGGGATCAGTAATGGCGGATTGAGACTACAGCTTCTCCAAAGTATGGAGGTACCACTATTACCGAGATTCTCCACGAAAGCTTTACTTTAACAAAGGCTTTTGCATTTGATTTAATTAAATTAAAAACATTCATTAAATGCTTCTTATAGGAAAGACATAAATGCAAATTTCCTATTTTCAGGGAGCTGACCCTTTTACTGGAGAATACAAACCAGCTATAAGCCAATATCAGAGAAGATAAGGAGAGAGAGAAAGAGAGAGTGCTTATGCCAGGGTTAAAGCAAGGACTTCCTGGAGAGGTGTGTTGCCCATGAGATCAACCTTGAAAGAAGCTGGGGATGTCAGTAGCAGCTGTCACTAATGCAGCTCTGGCTGGAAGGGCTCCAGAAAAGGGATCTACATTCATTATCTGAAGACCTGCCTCACTCAGATGCTCATTATCTATATAGACTGGCACCAGATAGTAAACTTTTTTTCCAGCCATTTCAACTCCCTGAGATGTTCTTGGAGTATGGACAGGCTGTGACTGACATAAGTGGAAAATGGACTTACACTCATAAAACTAATCATCCTGGAAGTATTGAAGTATTATGCAGGTGTGCTTTGTTTCAAATAAGTTTAATATGCAAAAATTTAGCTTTATGTATTCATTTACCAAAGGGCCTGTTCTTTGCTTCTAATTTTTTACACTATTTTTACAGTTTTATCTCATTTGGTCCTTGAAATAGGCAGGTCAATGTCTCCATTTTACAGAAAAGAAAACTATAGTCAAGAGTTTCAGTGACATATATGGTCACATGGTTTAGAATCACAGGATGCTGGAGTTAGGAGAAACCCTTACAAATCTCCATGAATTTGAAAAAGATATTTCAGCTAGGAAATTCTATCATTTTATACATGAGACATTGTTTGACCCTGGAGAAGTCACTTAATCCTGTTTATCTTAGTTTCCTCATCTATAAAATGGACTGGAGGAGGAAAAACAAGCCACTCCAGCATCTTTGCCAAGAAATTCCTAAATGGGGTCATGAAGGATTCATCACAACCAAATCAACTCAACAACAACAAAATGTATGAGAGCAGTCAAATGACTTGTCCGAGATCATATAAATATTAGGTCTGAGTTAATGAGAGAAAACGATCTCTTTAGTCTTAATTCAGTGCTTTTTCATTTCTCAACAAAAGGATCCACAAGCAAATGCCTTAGAATAGCCATCTTCCCTACTAAAATGTGCTTTACCTAAATAAGATTGATACAAAAGGCTTTTTTCTTTTTTCTCAAAAATATTTTCTTTTTCCAATTACATAAAAAGGCAAAATCTTAGACATTTAAATCAAATACTTTATGCTTAAAAAAACACTACATCTTTAACTCATCTTAGTTTGAATAAAATGTGTTAGGCTGGTTTTAATGGTATTTCTACTATCCAACTATTTGGATTAGAACTAGGAAGTAGAGAATATCCTCTTTTGAGTCTATTTAGTCTCAGAACCATAGGCCCTATACTCCATTGTCTTTTCCCCCAACTTCTAAAATCTTTACGATACTTTAAAGTTCTCATCTTCCCCTAGACTGAGCATATAGGATACACAACTTTTAAAAAACATGTATAAAATGAGGCATACCTGTAAAATCAACTTTGAATTCTCTTTGCTAAAGAGAAAAGTAGTATCATAAACAAAAGTCAGGCAGTACAAAAAAATACATTTTAGATAATTGTTTCAGGCCTCATGTCGCCACCTACATCTTTTAAAGAACAATTTCCAAGAATAAAAATGGATTAACAATGATAATCATACTTAGTGATGTTTTAAGATATTTTTGTTCAGTTGTGTCTTCATGACTCCATTTGAGGTTCTTTTGGCAAAGATACTGGAGAGATTTGTTATTCCCTTCTCCAGTTCATTTTACAAATGAGGAAACTGAGGCAAACATGATAAAGTGACTCGCCCAGTATCACATCATTAATAAGTGTTGGAGGCTAGACTTGAACTCAGGTCTTCTGACTTTAGGCCCAATACTTTCTCCGTGGATCATTTATTTAGCTGTTCTTTTTGAGGAAATTCCAGCTAGCTCATTTGACCCTTACAATGACTAAATGAGGTAGCTATAGTACACCTTGATAAATGAAATGAGACTCAGGAAAGAGAAAGTCTCTTGCCCACAGACACAGAAAAACAATAAGAATTAGCCAATTCGGCTAAGAAATAGACCGGTAGATCAGTGGAACAGATTAGATACAAAGGACAAAAAAGGGTACATCTATAGCAATCTAATCTTTGACAAACCCAAAGATTCCAACATTAGGGATAAAAATTCATTATTTGGAAAAAACTGTTGGGAAAACTGGAAATTAGTATGGCAGAAATTAGATATGGATCCACACTTAACACCATATACCAAGATAAGATCAAAATGGATCCATGATTTAGGCATAAAGAGGGAGATAATAAATAGATTAGAGGAACAGAGGATAGTCTACCTCTCAGACTTGTGGAGGAGGAAGGAATTTATGACCAGAGGAGAACTAGAGATCATTATTGATCACAAAATAGAAGATTTTGATTACATCAAACTAAAAAGTTTCTGTACAAACAATACTAATGCAAACAAGATTAGAAGGGAAGTAACAAATTGGGAAAATATTTTTAAAAACAAAGGTTCTGACAAAGGTCTCATTTCCAAAATATATAGAGAACTGACCATAATTTATAAGAAACCGAACCATTCTCCAATTGATAAATGGTCAAAGGATATGAACAGACAATTCTCAGAGGAAGAAATTGAAACTATATCCACTCACATGAAAGAGTGTTCCAAATCACTACTGATCAGAGAAATGCAAATTAAGACCACTCTGAGATACCACTACACACCTGTCAGATTGGCTAAGATGACAGGAACAAATAATGATAAATGTTGGAGGGGATGTGGGGAAATTGGGACACTAATACATTGCTGGTGGAGTTGTGAAAGAATCCAGCCATTCTGGAGAGCAATCTGGAATTATGCCCAAAAAGTTATCAAACTGTGCATACCCTTTGACCCAGCAGCGCTACTACTGGGATTATATCCCAAAGAAATACTAAAGAGCGGAAAGAGACATATATGTGCCAAAATGTTTGTGGCAGCTCTTTTTGTTGTAGCTAGAAACTGGAAGATGAATGGATGTCCATCAGTTGGAGAATGGTTGGGTAAATTATGGTATATGAAGGTTATGGAATATTATTGCTCGGTAAGAAATGACCAGCAGGAGGAATACAGAGAGGCCTGGAGAGACTTAAATCAACTGATGCTGAGTGAAATGAGCAGAACCAGAAGATCACTGTACACTTCAACAACAATACTGTATGAAGATGTATTCTGATGGAAGTGGAAATCTTCAACATAAAGAAGAGCCAACTCACTTCCAGTTGATCAATGATGGACAGAGGTAGCTACACCCAGAGAAGAAACACTGGGAAGTGAATGTAAATTGTTAGCACTAATATCTGTCTGCCCAGGTTGCATGTACCTTCGGATTCTAATGTTTATTGTGCATCAAGAAAATGATATTCACACACATGTATTGTACCTAGACTATATTGTAACACATGTAAAATGTATGGGATTGCCTGTCATCGGGGGGAGGGAATAGAGGGAGGGGGGTAATTTGGAAAAATGAATACAAGGGATAATATTATAAAATATATATATATATATATATATATAATAAAAATTTAAAAAAAAAAAAGAATTAGCCAATTCAAGTTTGCGGAGTGTTTGAGCATATATTATTTCATTTGATCCTCACAAAATTGTGATATTAGAAGTATTATTATCCCCATTTTATAGATTGTGATCACACAGCTAGCTAAGAGCCAATTAGATATTTCCTGATTCTATGTCCAACATTCTTTTCTTAAATACTAAATTGAATCTCTGGGTTGAGTTCTATTTCTTCTTCCTTACTCTTCTTTTGGTGGCAGAAAAAAACCCAAAGTAGAAGGAGGGAAGGAGAAGGAAGAAGTACAGGAGGAGGACAATGAAGAATAAAAACAATGACAAAAAAAGGATAACCTATTTCCAAATAATCAAGCATTGATAAATGACTATCTTTAAGGAGAAAAAAAGGTTGGTGAAACTATTTATATGAAAAATACCTATTTGGTCATCTTTCCATTTTGAAACATTAAATATTCATGTTTTTAATCTCACCCCATCTTCCCAAGTATGGCAAGTTCTGGCATGGTTCTCCCCAAATGAATACTCTTCATATTCTCACAGCAAGGACCCAGGTTACTGGCCCTGTTACTCACATGGATAGCCTGGTGACCTTAGACAAGTCACTTTAGCTCTCAAGGGCTTATATATCTAATTTGTAAAATGGGGATAATAATGGATCTCTTAAGATCTGGATCTGAGATATATGAAAGACAATTACCAAGTTTAAGTAAAGAAAATCACAGAAAACAGTCTTGGGGTGAGAAGGGAACTGAAAGATTACCTCGCCCAATCACTGCACTGTCATTGTTGGCTCTTCATTGGGAATGATGTTGAGCACAACAAAAGCACGTTCAGAAAATGAGAAAAATGGAGCCCACAAAAGCCAATGATTTTATTTTCCTGGCTTTCCTATCTCTTCCAAGGCCAGCTTTATAACCTTGGAATCATTCCTACTGTCCCTCACCTGTTAGAGATCATCAGTTGTCAAAGCTTACCAATTCTAAGTGCACAATCTCCATTCCAATCCATTGCTTCTCACCACTATTGTTCCGGCCAGCCATACAACTCAAGTGAACTCTTGCAATAGTCTTGGAACTGGTCTCTACTTCTCTCTCTCAAGCCTTCCCTCTCTTCTGCTCAAAATGACCACTTCTCTGATCCTCGTAGCTGCTCATGCCTTCCCCTCAACATCAGTTTGTATTTGCTTACTTTGAACATATATATATATATATATATATATATATATATATATATATATATATATATATATATGTGTGTGTGTGTGTGTGTGTGTGTGTGTGTGTGTGTGTGTACACACACACACACACACACATGTACCTTTTATATATGTTTTGCCTGCTTATAGAATATAAGCTTACTGAGAGCAGGAACAGTTTTGTATCGGGGATGGGGTTTATATGCCTGATGTTTATCCTACAATGTCTGGAACTAATAGGTGCTTAATAAGTAATAAGTGCTTTTGAGTTGATTAGTTAGTTCTTACTTAGTTTCTTGCTATATGCTGCATATCCAGGTAATGTGAAACATGACATATCTAGATTACCCAACATGCTTTAGTTCTATAGCTGGACCACGGACCAACTATCTTTTTCAGTACATTGAAAAGAATGTTAGGAAGTAGTATGGAGAAGAGGAATTTAATGCATTTAGAGTTTGGAAACAGGTCCAGAATGGCTGCAGAACTGCACTGATCCCTGCCTTGATTTTCAGGTAGAGCCAGAGCCTGGTCATCTGCTGCCTTGCCACCTGTCTCCTTCCACATTGCCCATCTATCCAAGGCCAGAGGCGCTCCTAATCCTCCTCCTCTGGGATACTTCCTAGAGGGAAGTCTCTCAGCCCTGAGGTGAGCCTAGTTGCAGAGCTGGTAAATGAAAGTGATAACCAAAACTAATCTCGGCAGGACCCCCATGCTGGTCTAAGGCATATATGTTTCCTGTTGAGGGGCTGATAATCAAATCAACATATACATTGCTTCAGGACAAAAAAAAAAAGGAAAAAGTAATTTCTATAGTTCAACTTGTCATTCTGACTTCTAGGTTGCCTAGATTGAAGATTCCTTTCTGACCCACACTACCAGCTCCTTTGTATTCATTCATGTTGGCTCCATCCCTTTAATCCCTATCCCTCTCTTCCATTGTGCCTTATGGATCTCCTATTCTATTGTTTACAATCTGCTCTGCATGTCAGATCTTACTCCTATCCTCAGGAAATCACTTTGGATGAATTTTGTATTCACTTATAGATGCACATGTTGTTACCCCCCCCCAAAAAAAAGTAAGCTCAGTGAGGGCAGGCTTTCTTTTGTGACCCCAGAGCCTAGCACAGACCACTGGGTGCTCAATAACTACTCCTGGGACAGAACAAAATTTCAAGTCCTGTGCTGCCAATAATTTGGCAAGTCCTTCCCAGTCTTTGAGTTTCAATTTCCTCACCTGTGAACAGATTCAATATGATTTCTATGATTTCTAAGGTCATTTCCATCTCGAAAAATCTAAGTATCAAGAATTCCTTATTACTCTTCACTGGTTAAGGAAAAATCACATTATAATAGTCAAGCTTTATAGTTTGTTTTCAATAAGTTTTTTTTCATGATTTAAAACTTTGAAATGCTGAACTTACCCATATAAATAGGAGTTCCACAAGTTGCTTGCAACATGGCTTCACATCCGCCCTCTTTTTGCACCGCTAAACCAAAATCAGTCACCTAGAGGAAGAAACTCAAGAGTATCAAGGCGCAGGATTGCCAGGCAGGTCTGTTTCCAACTGGAAGAATCCAGTGGTAGAAATTCAAGCTCAGATTACAGTGGAGCAGGGCTCTTTTTGGAAGGCCTTCCTGTAACTCCATCACTAAGTTAATAAGGAGCACTGACCACACATACAGTGCTTTTAATTCAATTAAGCAAACATTTATTAAGCACTAAATGCAATTCATTTAATTCAGAGAAAAAACAAGAGCCCCTGTCCTAAAAATAAAATAAAAAAAACTTATGATTCAGTGGGGGAAATAAAAAACCATTTACAGGTTTACCTTGTCTAGCATTAATCTGTTTCACAAATACATGACTATTAACTGATTAAACAACTATCATGGGGGATATTTAGAGCCATGCCAACAATATTATGAATAGGATGTGTGTGTGTGTGTGTGTGTGTGTGTGTGTGTGTGTGTGTGTACATATACATCCTACTCCAAAATAAGAGTTGTCAGAGCTTCCTTGGTCTTCCCCAGCTAGGAAGGGCCCCTAGCTACTAGTATACCCAGAGTCTGCCAACCTTCCTTTTCATATCCAAGTATGTTTGCATATGTACAGCCTGAAGATCAAAACCACAAATGTGGATATGTGTGTTTATACACATATTTATTTGTATTTATATGTGTGTATTCATATATAAATATGAATGAAACGGTCCCTGATGTCAAAAAGCTTATATTCCACTGGAGGAAACATGCCCATATATTATTACATATAAAGCATTTCTTTCTTTTTTTTTTTTTTTTTCTTTTTCTGAGGCTGGGGGTAAGTGACTTGCCCAGGGTCACACAGCTGGGAAGTGTTAAGTGTCTGAGACCAGATTTGAACTCTGGTCCTCCTGAATTCAGGGCTGGTGCTCTATCCGCTGCGCCACCTAGCTGCCCCATATAAAGCATTTCTAAGATAAATACAGGATAATTATGTAGGTGAAATATGGCAGAAGAAAAGGAAAAGATCAGGAATGGCTTCATTTAGAAAGTGGTGTTTGAGTTGGATTTTGACATAAATGAGATAGTTTAAGAAGAAGGAGTGAAGTGGGAGTAGATTCCAAGAATGGGAGTGAGAAGAGAGAGGAACAAGAAGACTAGTCTGACTGGATCCAAGAGTGAAGGAAAGGAGAATGATGCTCAACAATATGGAAAAAGGTTATGTTGGAGCAGGTAGTGAAGAGGGCTAAAAACCAAATAGAGGAGTTTATGTGGATACTGACAGTAGCAAGGAAGCCACTGTACTTTACTGAGGAGAATGGTGTGATCAGACCCACACTTTGGGAAAATCACTTTGGCATCTGTGTCTGTAATAATAAGAGCCTTGAAGCAAGATAACAATTAGGAAGATCTTGTAATAGTCTAATTGGGAGTTGATAAAGACTTTAACTAGGTTGATGATCATATGAGTAGAGAGAAGAGGACAGGTTTGAGAAATGATGTACTAGGTCAACTTACTGGAAATAAGAGAAAAGAGCTGAAGAGAATGGGGAGAATGGAAATCTAGATGAGTGAAGGATAAATATGAAAGACGTGTGGGGTTTCACACCTGAAATTCAGTTTTAGTCAAATTGAGTTTGAGATGCCTCTGGGATACTCAGTTGAAAATGCCTAATTGGCAAATGGGAAATTCAGGATTAGAGTTCAAGAGACTAGGGTGTGATATAGATTTAGGAAGTATCTGTATGAAAATGAAAATTGAACCCATAAGGATTGATGAGTTCACCTGGGAAGGAGAATACTCTTAATTATGAGTATGATATAGATGATGAGCTAGCAAAGGAAAGTGAAGAGGGAAGAGGAGAGAGAGAGAGAGAGAGAAAAAAAAAAAGAAGAGTCAGAGAAGAAGAAAGTCAGAGAAGATGATGGAAATGACATTTAATGGCACACTCTAAAAGGACAGTGTGGTCAGTAGTAGTAAATGCTACAGAATTAAGGAAGAATGAAGACTGAGAAAAGACCATCAGAGTGAACAATTAGGAGACCACTAGTAACTTCAGAGGGAGCACTTTCAATTGAAGGGTTGGATGGTTAAGTGAGGTAGTGGGAACTAGAACAAAGGGCACTGAGAAACAAACAAAAAGGAGTAAACAGAGGTGAACACAGGCAGCTTTTGAAATTTATTTTGAAACATGGGGAAAGCGTGTCCCTATTTTGTAAGCATCTGAAAAAGAAGAATAGGGAGAAGACTTTATATCAAAGAGAGGGAATGCCAGTGGGAGCAATAAGAAGACTCCCATCTTTTGAGTCTAAAAGCAGGGCAAAGTTGGGAATGATGTCATGGGGTTTTGAGATTTAGCTAAGGAAAAGCAGTTCATGGTGATTGTTTTAGGTACAAGTAGTGACTGGGAGACGCAGGCTAATAGATTCTGAAGGAGCAGGGCTGGAAAATCAAGACGATCTTTAGTTATTAAGAAGATGGAGAAGAGGGACTGGACCTATATTTCAAAGATAGAAGGAACCTCAGGTGAAGAAACTCCCTTTGCCAACGCAGGTCAGGACCTTTTCTGCAGCTTGGAAGCCTTATAGAGTTGTCTAAAGATTAATTAGAGATTAAATTACTTGCTCAGGGTCATGTGTGAGGTCTTCCTGGCTCGGAAGTTAACATTCTAAGATATACTACATTATAGTTGTCTCTGACTTCTTGAATGAATTAAAAGAAAACTGGGATTTTGTGACATTAAGAAACATGTTAATAATGTATTAATATCATTACTGAAAATTTTTATTACTTATGAAAACTTTATTTGGAGTATTCCTGCATACAAAAAACTACAAGATAGAAAATGGTAAATACAAAGGAGAGACTAAACAAAGTTGTAAAAGACATTTTAAGAGGGAAAGACCAATTTGAGGAAGGCTTCACAGAGTTGGTGGTCCCTAAATTGGCTTCTTGAAGGAATAGGTTTGCTTTTTAAAATTAAATTTAAAAAATAAATAATAAAATAAAATAAAATATATTTTTTCAATTCACAAAAAATTGACTTTTCTCCCCCATCCATCTCCCCATTAGAAAAAGAAAAAAGAAAATTAAAATCCTGGTAACAAATATGCTAGGCAAAAACAATCCTTCATGAGTCATGTCCAAAAACTGTTGTCCATCATATCTCTGTCAGGAGGTGGATAGCATGCTTCATTTTTAGTCCTTTGGTATCAAGGCTGGTCATTGTGTTGATCAGAGTTTTTAAGGTTTTTAAAGTTGTTTTTATAATATTGCTGTTATTGTACAGCATTGTAAAATATATTATTTTCCTTGCTTTGCTCACTTCAATCTGCATCAGTTTTTTCATCAAAAGTTTTCCCAGTTTTCACTGAAACCATCCTTTTCATCATTTCTTCCTGTACAATGGTATTCCATTACATTGATATACTATAATTTGTTCAGTCCTTCTCCAATTGCTGGACACCATGCAAGATTTCAATAGGTGGAAATGGAAAGATATCCATTCTAAGTGTGAAGAATGGTTTGAAAAAAGGAGATGGGAAATTATTGAAAAAGAATGATAAACAGTCAGTAGTCCAGTTTGGTTGGAGCATGGAGAATTTACAGGAGAGGAGTATTTGTTAAGACTGGAGAGGTAGATTGGAAACAGATTGTTGAAGTCACTGAGTGCTGGATTACGGAGTGTGCATCTTCTTCAGTACTCAGAACTACATATTAATAAGGCTATTTTGGTAAATGGATGTAGAATGGATTGATGTTGGGAGAAACTGAAAATAGGGAAACCAGTTATGAAACTACAATAGTTCAAATGGGAGATGATGAGGGCTTAAGGGTTCACCTTTAGGTTTGCTCCTCTTCTGTGTGCAAGGGGAAGAATTCTGCAGGAAATTGGATGGATTTCACATTAAAAGCCCTACAAAAGTATAGACATAGATGGGTCTTTCTTTAATATAATTAAAAGCATATAATTAAAACAAAGACTAGCTATTATTTCCAGTGTAAAAACACTAGAAGCTTTCCTAGCACAAACACGGATAAAGTAAAGGTATTCTCTGTCCCAATGATCATTTTATAGTTTTAAATATATTAGCAATGAGGCATTAGTAACTGCTATAAATTTCCTTTTCCCTACTTTAGACTCCCCCAGTACCCACTCCCATCATCTTCTTACATAAGGTCTTAACAGACATAGCTGATAAAAATCAAGATAATTTGCCATCTCCTTCTATATTCATTTCACAATTCTTTGGTTTTATCTCTATAGCCTCATTTATTTCTTGGAAGGCTAACTATACTTTTCTTTCACTGCCTCTATTCTAAATTTAATTTAATCAGACTTTTGACATCATCATCATTTAACTGAAACTTCTTTCTCCAACATTGCCAATGTGCTTCTAATCACCAAATCAAAACTTCCCTTCTCAACATCTATCCTTCTTGACTTTTCTGTATCATTTGGCACCAGTGACAATCCTATCTTCCTGTATACTCTCTCTTCTAGATTTCCGTGACACAATTCTCACTTTAATCTCCTCCTACCTGTATGACTGATACTTTTCAATCCCCTTTGCATGATCAGTATCCATATGCCATATACTCACTATGAATGAGGTTACAACTCTATTCTAGTTACCTTCTCATTCCTTTCTATAAATATCAACAATGGGTTCAATTATCATCTCTACATCAATTATTCTCAAAACTATATAAAAGAGTAGTCTTTCTCCTAAACCTTCAGTGGTGAATTATCAACTGCCTATTGGTCTTTCCAAAATGGGTGTCTCAAGGGCATCTCAATAGTATAAAACCAAGTTTGCAATCTTTCCTCCAAATATCCTTTCTCCTATCTTTTATTGGAAGCATCATTGTCCTTAATGTCATCCAGGATAACAGCCTCAATGTTATTTCAACGTACTCTTCTTCATCCCACATTTCCAAAAAGATCCAAAATCATATCAATTCTATTTCCAAAATGTCTATCAAATTTGTTTGTCCCCTTCTCTCTACTCATATAGCCCTTATCCTAGTTCAGATGACCATCAATTCATTAGATATCTCGTTTAGATTGCCTGAATCTTTTAATTAGCTTTCTTGACTCGTTTCTTCCTATTCTAATTCATCCAATGCTATATAGCTACCCAGATTATGATCCTGAAATACGGTCCCGATCATACTTCCCTGGTCAATAAATTCCAATAACTCCTTACTTCCTCTAGGATCAAACTCCTCTATTGTCATTTAATCTCTTCACATTCTAGCTCTGTCCAATCTTTTTAGATTTGTTATAGAGTTTTTCTTTGCCTGCTCTACAGTAGTTTTCTTCAAACTCAGCTGAAGAACTACCTTCTATATGAGGTCCTTCCAGATCCCCTTCTAGATCACCAAATGCAAGGCTTGCTTCCTCTCCCTGTATCTACTCCCCATTACTTTGCATTTGTTTTATATATAAATATATGTGTACATTTTTGTCAACCTTTAATAAATGAAATTATGTTTTATTTAATTTAACTCCCTGGATCCACAAAAGGGCTTAGAAGCTAGTCAGACTTCCAAGATCTTTAAAATTTTAAAGGCCAAATTAATTTGTTGATTTTTACAGTGTAAAATATAGCAGATTTTGCCATATTTATTCCTAAAATTCTACCATGTTTCTATTAGTTTAAAAGGCTATCAAAACAAAGCCAATTATCTTTCCAAGTATGCATGAATATTACTATCTATTGTCATTATGAACCATCTTATTTCCCTTTATTTTTACAACATAAAAGTGTAACTAATATATCATTAAAATGCAAAAAGCAAATCAATGAAAAGTTATGCCCATATAAATCAACAATGCTGGAAGTCAATTGTAATTACACTGATCTTTTCATTCAGTGTTATATATACATTTAAAATAAAAAATTCCCCTTTTGTGTTTGGACTTTAGGTTGGATTCTGGTGTTAAAAAACTATGAGTAGAAAAGCCAGTGTGCTCACTGAATATACAACCAAAAACTTTGGGTGTTGTTCTGAGGATTGAGTTACTTTATTAATTAGCAGCAATGGACAAAACATTATTTAAAAGAATGATTGTGAATATTGGGAAAAATCAGTGAACACAAAGTACATATAGTTTCATCAGGAATAGGTCATGTCACTATAGTGTTCACATAATTTGAATCAGATATTCCACTACTAAACATCTTTTCCAAGGGTAGAAAAAAAGTTGATATGCACAAAATATTTATAACCAAAAACTAGGAATGAAGTAGTTATCTATCAGTTGAATGGCAGCTAAACAAACAGTGGTACATTCATGTAATAAATTATTAGTCTACCATAAAAATAATAAATATGAATAATACAGAAAAACAAAGGAAACAATATGCACAATGATTAAATATTATAAACAGAAAGAACAAAAATATACAATCAAATACTACATAGGAATATAGGAATATATATTATATAGGAAATACTAATTCTGGTCCCAAGAAAGACGTGAGACTATTCACTTCCCTTCATTGCAGAGTTGAGGTGCTATGGATGGGCAAAAGCACACATACTATAAGATTCAGTTGATTTGTTGGTTAGTTTTGCTAAACTGTTTTTTTCCATTATGAGTGATATTTCCCTTAGAAAGGGAAAGGGGTCAGTTATGATTATATGAAGGTTTTAGTTATATATTATATAGTTATATAAAGGTTATATCTATTAATAAAGAAAATTTAAAAACAAAATATATTACTCATAATTAAAATTTTAAAGTATCTGTCATACCACAATAATTTCAGTTGTCTTCTCTAGAGGGTATTTAGACTGGCAAAGTATCTTGAGAAAGTCTCATACTATTCTTGTAAACCAGATAGAGAGACGTGAACTAAACAACAGCACAGCTAAGTAGTACCAAAGTGGGGTGTATGGACTGTTCCAAAAATCTAGTACCTCTGATATGAGGGATGCTGAGCCCTTTTCAGGACTGCCCATTGATTTTTAATGTCCATCATAATGCACCCAATTTTCACTTGTGGCTCAAGAAACTATACCAATTGCAGTGGTCAGCCCCTGGTGTTTACCAGGTGTTTACCATCTCCAAAGGCTGAGAGTAATCAACAGATCTCAAACTTATGGGTGAGTTAGGATTATATCTACCCTAAGCATGTGAAGGAAGATTTTCCTAGCAGAATGGGTGGATGGGAAAAATTTGTTCCAATAAACATGCAGCTGGCTGTAGTGCTATGGAGAGCTTAGATCTTGGTCAGATATCAAAGACACCACGGTCATCTACCCAGGACCATGGGCAGTCATCTTGACTTTTGTCCTGCCACTGGACTTGGATGACTCAGAAAGAAAGAATGTGCAACTTTCTTTGTACAATTCTGTCCCATTTAAAGTTAATTTATGCATAAGTGAAGACATCACCCATGATGTCAACCTTTCTCTTTGAAAATGAAGGACAACGATTCTTTTTGTACTGCAAAATAATCATTTGGACATGTATACATATATTGTATTTAACTTATACTTTAACATATTTAACATGTATTGATCAACCTGCCAACTGGGAGACGGGGTAGGGGGAAGGAGGGGAAAAGTTGGAACAAAAGGTTTTGCCATTGTCAATGCTGAAAAATTACCCATGCATATATCTGGTAAACAAAAAGCTATAATAAAAAAATAAAGAAAATAAAAAGCTTTAAAAAAAGAAATGAAGGACAAACAACAAATAGCTAAGTGAATTGGAATTAATTGAATGGCCAAGCCCAAAGGGGTTTGGGTCAACTTCGAATATGGTGTCTCTGTGCTTAACTCTGTGTAATACCTTTAGCCGCGATAAAGTTAAAAATGACATGGTTATATAATCTTTATGTATAACACAAAGGGAGGAGGAATCAGTAACACATTAGAAACAAGATCGTGATCCAATAAAAAATCAACAGGCCAGAATACAATTAGATGCAATATTATAGAACTAAATGTAAAGTGAGAGGTGCTGTGGCAGAGAGTTGTGAGATTACCAAACTCAGGTAAAGAAGGTTCAAGACCTGCCCGATACATTTCAGTTGTGTGACTATGGGCAGATCACTTTAATCTCTCAGTGCCCCAGGCAGCGCTTTAAAACAAGGTGTAGGCCATTTGCTGAACTATACTGGTAGAGGAAGTTTACACACCAGCAATAATCAACACAGATGAAATTACAGGTCTAAAACAATAACAACAATAAAAAGTCTTATGTTTGGGTTCAAAAAAAATCAACTTTTCAAGTATGAGATGGGGGTGGCAGGTACTCAGCCATACTATCTTGAAAAACCTGTTTTTACAACATTAGAGCAGGTAAAATGAATTATATACATAAATTGCTTTGCTAAACTTTCAATGTCACATAACGTTAGCTATTAATATTACAGACTCAATGTGAGTACAAGTTACAAAAAAAGTCATGCAGTCTTAGACTGTATTTATCAAAGCTTAATGTTCAGGACCAGGAAGCTGATAGCCCTTCTGATCTGCCCTGGTCAAACCACATAGGGAGTCTTGTGTTCTATTCTGGTTATCACATTTTAGGGAAGAATTGATCAAATAAAAAGCAGTTGGAAGAACAAGACCAAGGTGGTAAAGGGCCTCAATATCATGCCATATGAAGACTGGATGAAAGAACTGAGAATGAACGTTAATCCTAGAGAAAAGGAGACTTGGGGTGAAAGGGAGTATGGCGAGGGTAGACAGCATAATAGCTTTCTTCAAATTGGAGAGCAGTCATATTGAAGTGGGATTAAACTTGTTTGGTTAACCCCAAGAGAGGTGAATTAGGAACAACTGGTAGATGTTGCAGAGTTGACTTTAGGATTCACATTAAAAAAAAAAAAAAAAAAAAAAAAACCTTTCTAACAATTAAAGTTATACGCAAGTGAGATGTACTGCTTAAAGAAGTACTGAGTTCCTCTTCACAGAAGGTCTTCGAGCAGAAGCTGGATTTATCCAGCTTGTATTAATGGGATTTTGTTCAGGTTCAGGGTATATTAGATGGCCTTAATGATTCCTTTCGATTATAAGATTCTGTAACTTTTGTAAATAAAAGTGTTATTACAGAGAACAGCTAGATGGTGCCATAATACATAATGTTCTCAATCTGAAGTCAGGAAGACTCCTTTTCCTGAGTTCAAATCTGATCTCAGACAGCTTTATGATTCTAGGCAAGTCACTTCACCTTATTTACTTCAGTTTACTCATCTGTAAAATGAGCTAGAGAAAAAAATGGCAAACTACTCCACTATCTTCACCAAGAAGAGTCGAAATAACGGAACAGCAACGATTACAGAGGCCACCTTATTTCATTGTTAATCCAATCCCCTCATTTCAGAGTCAGGAAAAATATGCCCAAGGTAACGAAGCCAGCAGTATTATCATCCTGATAACCCAATGTTCTTTCCCTTTTGCTCCAATTCCACTCCATTGCTATTCTGAAAAGATTTCGAATTTCAGGAAGAAAGTTTTCCAAGGAAAACTTGGAATTATTTTATTTCTCATAAGATATCAAAGATTAAAGATAGCAACACACAAAAGAAACCCATTAAGAATTATGGTTTGCTGTCAGATTGGCTAGAATGACAGGGAAAGGTAATGCAGAATGTTGGAGGGGATGTGGGAAAACAGGGACACTGATACATTGTTGGTGGAATTGTGAATACATCCAGCCATTCTGGAGAGCAATTTGAAACTATGCTCAAAAAATTATCAAACTGTGCATACCCTTTGACCCAGCAGTGTTGATACTGGGTTTGTATCCCAAAGAGATCTTAAAGAAGGGAAAGGGACCTGTATGTGCAAGAATGTTTGTGACAGCCTTCTTTGTGGTGGCCAGAAACTGGAAACTACGTGGATGCCCATCAATTGGAGAATGGTTGGGTAAATTGTGGCATATGAATATTATGGAATATTATTGTTCGGTAAGAAATGACCAGCAGGATGGTTTCAGAAAGGCCTGGAGAGACTTACATGAACTGATGCTGAGTGAAATGAGCAGGACCAGGAAATCGTTGTATACTTCAACAACAATACTATATGATGATCAATTCTGATGGACATGGACCTCTCCAACAATGAGATGAACCAAATCAGTTCCAATAGAGCAGTAATGAACTGAACCAGCTACACCCAGTGAAAGAACTCTGGGAGATGCCTATGAACCACTACATAGAATTCCCAATTCCTCTATAATTTTGTCCACCTGCATTATGGATTTCCTTTACAGGCTAATTGTATGTTATTTCAAAGTCTGATTCTTTTTGTTCAGCAAAACAACTGTTTGGACATGTGTCCATATGTTGTATTTAATTTATACTTTAACATATTTACCATGTATTGGTCAACCTGCCATCTGGGGGAGGGGGAAGAGGGGAAAAATTAGAACAAAAGGTTTGGCAATTGTCAATGTTGTAAAATTATTCATGCATATATCTGGTAAATAAAAACTATTAAAATATAAAAAAAAGAATTATGGTTTGCATCTCAGTTTGATTACTACCCTTGTGCATTGGTGGGAAATAACTTTATTTTTCAGAGTTTCAATTTCTTCACCTGTAAAATGAGTTTAGAGCAGATAAAACTTTTAAAAAGATTTTACTCATTTCCTACTTCCAAATCTTCATTTTTATTATGATTTTGACAAATATCTTCTTTCATTCCCTAATTTATGACATTGTTTCTTACATGTAGGATATGTAAGAAAAACATTTGGAGCTTATTAAAGTGTCAGATGGTAGGTAGTCTAAACCTAATTTCTGCCAGATCACTTTCCCATTTCCACAGCAGTTATTGTATAGTGGGTCCTTTCCCCAATATATGTATTCTTAGGGTTTGTGGATCACTATGCATTATGTTCAATTGGATCTGAATGTTTAATATCCATTTTAATCCACTAATCAATTTGTTTATTTTTTAAATCAGTACCAGAATATCTTGTTGATTATTCCTTTGCAGAATAGTTGTAAGCCCCTTTTACCACTTTCCTATTTCCCTTGAGATTCTTAACTTTTTGCTCTTGTAGAAAAATTGCTATTATTTTATTTAATTCTTTTAAATAATCCTTTGTTTGGCTTCTATAACACTAATATCTGTATTTTCAAGTAATAAATATTGTCATTTTTGCTTTATTAGCATAGTCTAACCACATATAATTAATATGGCTATAATTGTTTAATTCTTTACTTCTGTAAGGATTGTTTTATAACTATATTCATATAATTCCAGTGTGAGTGTTTTAGTAGGTTTTCTCTCATTTGTTTTATATATATTGGAGTTATTTTTAAATGGTATTTCTTTTTGTTTCTCCATGCCACCCAGACCTCAGGGTAGTAATGTCAAAACTCAAATAAAAACAAGGGCCATAAAATCATACATAAGGACCCCCCTGTGGGCTGCAAATATTTTATTTCATTTTATTTGTTTTGTTAAATATTTCTCAATTACATTTTAATATAGTTTGATCCAGACTTAGAAGTGTTGTGCACTGCCTGCAACCCAAAGACTATGCATTTGACACCTTTACCCAGGGCTTAGTATGGTGCCTTGTCCAGAATAGAAGCTTAGCAAATGTTTGTTGCATAGAATTAAAGTAATGGTTAATTTGACAAAAGCTCTTGATTAATCATTTAATCAACAAGTATTCATTAAACACCTATTGCTTATCAGGCAATGGGCATAAAAAGGCAAAACCCGAAATAGTTTCTGCTCTCAAGGAGCTCATACTGTGAAACACCATTTATACATATGAGTAAATTTAGTAAACATAAGATAATTTGGGGAAGAGATTCTACCAGCTGAGCAAATCAGGGAAGAACTCAAGTAGAAGGTGGAGCTTGAGCCCAGCTTTATTAAGACATTAGGAATTCCAAGAAGCTGTACAACACAAGGAAGGAGTGCATTCTAAATATGAGCAGCAGCCTGTACAAACACAAGGTCATGAATGGTATGTGTGTGGAAGAACAAATAGACTGTCTTGAATGGACTATAGAGTATGTGAAAAGGAGTACAGTTTAGTAAGTTAGGAAAAGTAGGCTAAAGCTAGATTGTGAAAGGTTTTGAATGCCAACAAAAGCATTTGTATTTTACCTCAGAGAATAGAAAACCAATGGAGTTTCTGAATAAGAAAATAACAGTAAGACCTATGTTTTAGGAATATCAGCTAGAGGAGGATGAATTAGAGAAAGGAGAAACTTAAGAAGATGAAGCCCATTTAAGAGGCCATTTCAGTAATACAGATAAAAGATAATTAAGCCCTGAATTGGCCTTGTAAGGGAAGAGAAAGGGACATGAAAAAAATATCACACATATAGAATCAATAAGACATTTATTTTAGTGTATTAATTTTAACTTATGCTAGATCCTTGTAGTCTACAATGACAAAGGCAGTTTCTATCAAAGAATATAGATTCAAATAATTTCTTCACATACTTAAATTCTTCAATGAATCTGATCTTATCCATGTAAGTTCTTTCCCCAACATTCCAGATCATAACTCATTCATACATTTTCATTCTGTGCGACTCTTTATTTGTCACTTTCCATAAATCTCTATAGCAGGCCAAGTCAACATATTGGAAACCTTCCATTAACTCTCTAAGTATTTTTTGGATACCAATCCATTTGTTACCCTCTCTTTTTGTTGTCTATGTAAGTCAGCTGGTGTCTTTTACTATTTATGCATCTCTGTCTTGCATGTTTAAATCTTTTTTTGTGTGTAGTTCATCACTACTAATATGTAGAGGCCCACCACACATCTCATCAAGTGTCCTTGGCATGACTTTCAATTTGTTTCATTCAGAGATTGTTGCATACAATTATTTATAGTCATATAGGTTCACAGAAGAATATTGGTGTTTAAAAATTAGTATTTATGTAATAATGTCATTTTAGTTGCTGAAAGGGCAATAATTATTTTTCTAATTATAATTTTTTCTCCTTTTTGATATCTTAAAAATCAAACCTTCAACACTTTCAAAAGTTGCTTGTCATTTTTGACATGAATCTCCTTGAATTATATTTTGACTTTGTTTCCTCAGTGTTATTCCTACTTCATCATGTAGCACTTAAGTAAATGAAATGGTAAAAATCCAGGTATTTGGGCTTCACTTGATGTCAATGAAGAAAATAGTTTCTTGTCAAAAGTTTTATAGATTTTTCTCATCTTTTTTTTTCTATATCATCCACAAGAGATTCTTGTAATGAATGACCTAAGTTGATGAGTTTTCCATAAGTTTTTCCCAGACCTATTTTTTCCCTCCATCTCTTACTGATGTTAGACAACATCATGTTACTCAAATTTTTAGATCATTCTTCTTCACAAGATTTTGAAAATGAGCTTGTATTCTAAACCACCATTTTCTTGTCAGCTTCTAAAACTTGACAAGGAAATTAAATATTTTGGGGATGGAATGGTTTCTAATCTCTTTTGTCTTTCTCATTACAGAAATACATCAGTTAGAGACATATAGTAAATTTCAATAATTTTTATGTCGGTTCTTTTATCTATTTTCCATTTTGAACATCAGTCTATTTGAATAGGTCAGGTTGGAGCTATTCTAATTGCATACTACATCTTCACCTTATTTTTGAACCCTTTCGCCCCAAACTAATGTTGATTTTCACCTTTGTTATAACAAATCAGTGATCTAGTCACAAGTAGCTGATTTATCATCAGCAATTCTATTATCTATTAAAACACAGCCAATTTCTGTGTATATAAAAGAAGTTTTGTTCTTGGTCAACTTCAGACTGCCTTCTTGAAGAAAGTAATAATATACACATGAAAGGTTTCTTTGATCTCTTCAATTTCTTAACCCTGAATCATTTTTTCCAACACAATTCTCACTGTCCTTTTCTACACCCACCTTTTTACTGAAATAACCGAGTATTAAAGTATATGTCAATTTAATTTGGATGGTTTTGAGTTCCTCCTAGAATTTCTTTACTTTCTCATTTTCTGCAACAAATGACAAATGTTGGTTCACAAAATGCAGTTTCTTTCATGATGGATTTTTTTTTTTGCAAATGTTTATCCTGTGTACCACAAAGGATAGCTAAATAATCCCCTGAAATATTATTTCTTATTGCCTTCAAACAATAATAAAAACTGTCAAATTGGATTTGTATAAACAATGAAACAACTTCTACTAATTCTTTGATTTGCTCTCCAAATAGAATCTAGGACCTATCATTCCATTTTGCTGCAACTTTCTTATTTTTTGGTTTCACTTATACTAAGAATATCAAGATTAACATAACTCGGTTCCACAATGTTATGTCAATTATCTTGTAACTGGACAAAAATATCACATTAATATAACTAGTTAAATTAATGTGAGCCTAAAACTGCTATGATTTTTAGGACCTTCTGTCTCTTTTTCACCTCTCTGCCAGTAGTATTGAAGAAACAAAGAGAGGTCACATAGGACTTTTAAAAGGCATACATTATTTTGCTTTGCTTTGATGGCTGCCATAGCCAAATAATTCATCATCTAGTTGTCAGCTGGTCAGATCATTGATGATTCTCCTCTCCCTACTTAACTAAGTTGGTTGAAAGCCATCGGGCAAAATTTACCTCTACCAGTCCCAGAGTCCTTACAGCATGGTAAAGCTGTCTAAATTGTGCTCTGCTGGCATGGCTTTTCAGAAACCTCCATGCCCTGAATGCAGCACCAGAGGGGGAGTGATGTGAAGGCCTTTCATGTGGCACACACCTCATAAATGTTTGTTGAAATGCATTTGTTGGCTGAATCAAAGCATAATCTAGGTGTGCTTTTCTCTAAATTATAAACACATTTACATTATATGTCAGGCAAAATTTAGAAATTAATTATAGTTCAGAGCATCTGTTTGCTCAGCATAACAAGTGATTTTGAGTTATCCAAATGTGTATGTACATTAATAAAGTAGGCTTTTGAGCAGAGAGTAAATGGTTTTTATTTTTAAAATGTTAAAGTCTCATAGATGAGTATGTAACTGACAAGAATAATTGGAGAAGTTAAGTGGTATTGCTGAAAGGCTTTCTTATGCTGAAGAATATGTAACTTCTAAAATTATTCGTGTCAGTTACATCTTCATCTGTGAGAAGTCTTTTTAAAAATGAAAACCATTTAGTCTCTGTTCAAAATGCTACAAATATGCATTTAGAGGGAGATAATGACTTTGACACTTGGATATCACTTTCCACACCCACAGTTTCTTAGGTTTAAATTGATAATCTCCAAGATCCTTTCTAGCACTAATTTTCTTACCTTTATGTTAAAGTTGGTCTCATTTTTTTCATTAGTATAGCTGCTTTTAACCAAAATATTTTCCAGCTTTAGGTCTCTATGAACAATATCTACAAAAAAAAAAAAAAAAAAAAAAACCCAGATAACTTGGGGTTAGTAATTGAAAATTATTTTGGAAAGGATACCAAGGGAAGTCTGAATGATTGTCAAAAGAATCTGCCAATGATATCTTACAAACACCCCAAGGATTGCCATTGTAAAACCATGTAAGATACAAGTTTGGAGATTCTGGAAACCAGGCTGGAAAATTCGATTCCTGTTTTCTCATTTCAGAGGGAGATAATGCACACAACATTATAATTGAACTTTAAAGAGTGATTGTCTATCCCTGACTTGGTTAGCTCCTAGCTATATGACAAGATCCTCTTCGAGAATGAAGGGCAACAACCAACTAGCTATACTGGTCAAATCACTCACTTCACCTCTTAGGATCTTGTATTCTCCTTTGTAAAGTGGAGATAAACACAACCGTCCTACTAATAGCCATAAGGCTATTGTAAAGAGAGTGCTTCATAAACCATGAAGTGCTATGTAAAAGGGAGTTATCATTATTACAATTGGTACCTTTCCACTAAAAACGCATTTGCTGGCACTTCGGTGAAGGAAAAAAAAAAAAAAAAACAAAACTGAAAAAACCACTGACATGATTAAATTTTCTTTGGAGGTGAGGAAAAAAAAAACATGTCAAGTGGTTCACAATTCTTAGCTCTACAATGGGGATAGGGGGCAATTAGGTGGTGCAGTGGATAAAGCACCAGCCCTGAAGTCAGGAGGACCCGAGTTCAAATTTGATCTCAGACACTTAACATTTCCTAGCTGGGTGACTCTGGGCAAGTCACTTAATCCCAATTGCCTCAGAAAAAAAAAAATTACAATGGGGATAGGACTAAAGATTGGACCAGTGATTTTATTGGTAAATTTTACTGGTAATGTTTTCGTTTAAGCATGCTGATGTGCCCAACAGAAAAAAGGATGGATTCATCATCATTATTAATCTTGCCGTTTCACTGATGGTCTTACTCCTACTCTAGTCACTACTCCTAAAAGCAAACCTGGTAATTTTAGGGCATTGCTTAAGGGCATTGGACTCCAAAGTTTTATAATTGTTTTCTGGGTGAAATTAATTCCATTCCACCAGTTTTCCCTTTCATAATTTTTCACAATGTTCTTTCCCATTTGTTTTTCCAAATGAATTTTCTTACCATCTTATCTAAAGCTACAAAATAGCTATTTGGTATTTTGATTGATATTGCTTTAAATTTATAAGCAAATTTGAGAAATAGTTTCATTATGACTCCTTATATTTGAACTAATTCCTTCATTTCTTTGGTTCTTCCTTGATTTCTGTCAATCATTTTAAAATTGTATTTGTATAGATCTCATATGTCTTGATCCTGGATACATTTTCCCATTATCATAAGAGGTATTTCTTTAGTATCAGCTTCTGGTAGAGGAATTTAGAAACTTGATTTTAGTGGGTTTATTTTATATCCAACTCCCTTATAGAAGTTATTGCTCCATTAATTTTTGTTGCTATTGTTGACTGCCTCTGGTTTTCTAGGCATACAGTCTGCCAAAAGAGATACTTCAATTTTTTCATTACTAATATTTTTCCTTTTATTTCTTTTTATGCCTTATTTCTATTTATAAGATCTTTATAAATGGTTAAATAGGAATGATGAGAGTAAATATCCATATTTAGCACCTATTTTTAAAAGGAATGGGTTTTTTTGTGTTTCTTTCCTATATACAATAATAGCTTATAGTTTCAGATACATACTTTTGATTGTATTCTGGAAAATTATTCTATTGCTATGGTTTCAACTATTTTAATCTACACAAGTGCTATATTTTATCAAAAGCTTTCTTCAAACAGGATAAGCTTCTCTATACGAGATAGGATCATGTGTGTAGCCTTTATTTTTTCATTAATAAATTTTATCATATTTGTTGTTTTCCTGGAATTAACCCAACTTGCACAGCATAGTGTAGTGGGGAGCATGATAGATCTGGAATCAGCAGCATTAGATTTTAATTCTTAATTCTATCCTTTATCGGTACTTTGGTTTTAATTTTTTAAATTTCCTCACCTACAAAATGAAGTTTGACTATCAACCTTTAAAAAGCATCTCCAACTACAAATCTATGATTTAGTGATAGATGATTTTAAAATATTTTCTGTATTCCATTTAGAAAATTTTACTTTATTCATCCAAATGATACACTCTATAATTTTGTTTCTCTTTTCATCTTTGGTTTAGGGATCAATGCAGGGTGTTGAATTTAAAATTTCTTAACCTTGGGTTTGAGTAATGGCTCTGCCACTTTCTACCTGGTGACCTCCATAACTAGCCATGTGAACTTAAGAAAGGTCTTTTAGTCTTATGACTCTAACTTTACCCATCTGTGATATACAAACAATAATTACTCTCTATATCTACAATTTGCAGTTGTTTTTAAATGGTCAAATGAGTTAGTTTATGTAAAATACATAAATGTATTATCCTTATCATTTTTATCCTTTTAATTGAATACATGTAACCAATGTGTTCCCTCCTTACCTTTTTTATGAAGATATGCGATAGCTGACCCAAGATCCTCAATGATCTGCCTCGTCTCATTCTCTGAGAAGTGCCCTTTCCTGTTCAGTATTTCTTTAAGTTCTCCATTCTCACAGAGTTCCATCACAAGGTACATCCGCTGATATTTAAACGAAGCAAGTAAAGAGATTTAGATTTTTGCATAGGATATTAGGATATTTTTTGGATTGTTAAATGAGATCAAGCTTTTAAATGCATAGATAATAAAAATAAAACACACCAATCTGGATCTTTTAAGATGAGCGGTTTCATTTTAAATGCTATCACATTATTAAGACAGGGAGATAACTATGTTCAAATGATTTTTTCAAAACCTTTAGAGTTCAACTCTCAGCCTATAGGGCAGAAGAGAACAATTATGTTTGTGGAGGTGAAAGTATAAGTGATGTTAGTATAGGAGACTGTCCCCACTGCTTCTGACCTTTCTGAGACTATGCCAAACACAAGGTTTTTAAGCAGGGGGGCTCTAGAAATCACACTAGTGTATCCAAATTGGCCAATATACTGCCACTATTTCAAAGAGAAGGGTGTGAGGAAGAAAGTGAAGGGAAAAGAAAGGTAGGATTCATGTTTATGATATAATTGTGTAGATGTAAGGTTATGAGCTGCCCTCTATATATGTGTGCTCAAATACTTGGTTTTCTGAATCCTGTGGTGGAGGAGTCAGAGAGATATGTGTTCCTCAGATTGCTTATGTAATATCAATAACTGAATTGTGCTTTTCCCAAGTCTGGACATAGTTTACATTGTTGGGGCAATTGGCTTATGATTGACATCTTGACTACTTTTTATACTTAGAGCTACTTGAAACCAGTTATTACACTGGAAGGTAGCTAATAACATGAAGTTGTTCAGAAGAAGCACACTTTGGGGAATCTAGAATACAGGTAAATATCATATGTATGAGCATTAACATGTACACATGATTGTAGGATAAGTAATGTGGCAAATTGTGTCATACTTTCTGTTTAGGGCAGACCCTTCTTTATTTTCTCAATAACTGATGCTTTTTTTGGTCTCATATCATATGTCTCTTGACTTTTTTCTTGAATTCTATTGATCCTTTAGCACCATCACATGATTCTACTCTAGTTCCTACCTTTTGTCTTGGAAAATTTCAGAGATGTCAGACCACACAGAATTTCCAAGCAGATGTGATCTTAGGGGCCATTAAGTTTAACCCTCTCCTTTGTTACACATTATGAAACTAAGACCTATAGTGTTTGTAATTTGTCCTAGGTCACACAGAAATTTAGTGTCAGAATTGGAACTAAAATCTGGGTTTCTACTCCTAGTTCATTATGCTATGATGTCTCTATATCTGAGAAAAGAGGTATATCAGCTTATCCTGCTGAGGACACGACAGAAAGCTCTTTTGTTTAACCATATCCATTAAACTGAGTTGATAGGGTTAGAATGAGTAAGATGCTACTCAATGGTTTGCTTTGACAGCTGAACACATGATGTGAACAAGAGTGATCCCAAATTATTTTCATATTTTATTCTTATGCTGAACCAAAGAGCCTTGTTATTTCTTCACAATGTCTTGCTTAGCCTATTTTCCATGGAATAATGTTCTAATTATATAAGTATTGATCCATCTGGTTGCTTCTTGCATATTTAATTAAAAGACAATTTCAAATATTTGAATAGTAAGACAAGTGTACCCTGTCATTCTACTTTATAATCCAGGAGATGTGTGGGGGCAGGGGGGGAAACCTATATCAAGATACTTGAGTTACTGAAGATAACCTTTAAATGCACTGTTTTCAGTGACTGGAATAGAAAATAAATCTTTTTTTTTTTTCCCAAAAAAATCTTAATTTGGATTTCTCTGAAAGATTTACCAAGTAAATATTCTAAAATGTCTCTGTATTATTTCTTTGGAGATTTCATAGCTCCCACTATAGAATTCAGTTCAATTCACCAAACAGTTATTATTGCCATGCTAGAGGCCTTTGGATATGCTATACTCTCAATTCTGATGATAATTAGCACAGAGATGCAGGCTTCTAAATAAAGTACACTGAATCCAGGACACAGGTCAGGAAACTCCTACCCTCTGAAGTGGAACTAAAAAGAATCAGTATACAATGACCAAGATTAGGTACTTATAGGAATATCTTTCAAAGACATTTACTCTGAGAAATAATAAGCATAGGTCAGCTAAGGTGAATGTGTTCCTCAAGTCTTATCAAAGAGTCACCAATTAAGCAGAAAACAATATAAAAACACAGTCCACCTTATTAATATGTTAAAACTAACATAAAAAGAAGGGCAACTAGGTAATACAGTGCACAGATTATCAGGCCTGGAGTCAGGAAGATTCATCTTCCTAAATTTCCTATAATGTGTGAGTTGTGTGACCTTAAACAAATCACTTAACCTTGTTTGCCTCAGTTTCTTCATCAGTAAAACTATCTAGAGGAGGCTATGGCAAATTGCTGCAGTATCTTTGCTAAAAAAAAAAATCCCAATTGGGGTTACAACTGAAATGACCTATTCCCTTCCCCCTATTTTAAGTAAAAGCTCACTCATTTTAGCATCTGACATGTGATTAGCCTCAGTTTTCTTTAAAGTAGGTGTTAAACAATTTTATATGTTAAAGTAATCTTAACCATTCAATCTCTATTGTAAAATGTGTAACAAAAGACCAATATCATGACAGAAAGTCTTCTTTTAACAAAAGAAAAGCAGCATCTAGAAGTTAGAGGAGTTAAGAGTCTGCTAGATTTATTTCTATCTTTATGCCTTTGCTTATGTTATGCCCTGTGTCGAGAATTCTACCACTTTGAAATCATTTCCCCATGTCCCTTCCAGCTAACTTTCTTCTTATCCTTCAAGGCTTACATCAAACATTACCTCTGGAGTTCTTGTATAAAAGAGTCTATTCCTTGTATAAGTTCCTGCCCTTCTGTACTCTTATGCACCCATAATATTCTCACTTTGGGGAGGCAGCACTATGTCATGGAAAGAGGGCTGGCTCTGAAATCAGAGAAACTGAGTTCAAGGCCCACCTCTGGGGATTCTGCTGTTTAAGCATGGGCAAGTCCTTTCACCTCCCTTGACCTCAGTCTCCTGATCTGTAAAATGAAAGTGTTGGACTAGATGGTCTCTGAGGGATCTTCAGCTCTTGAACCATGACCTTTTGCTCTTAATTTATAATAAATTTATATTAATAAGTATCCAATCAACTCTTCTGGGGCAGGGTCTCAGAGCCAATTTATTAGGTTATAGAGTCCAAAAATATCTTGGGAGTGTAGAATGATGGACTAAATGGAAAAAAGATGAAATTCCAAGGAGGTACCTTTAGATTCAAAAAATAACTTCAGGAGTCCAGAATAATGAACAAATAAGTAGCAAGTTCTTGTGAAAAAGCTCTAGGGGAAATCAGTTTCAAATAAATACTTGACAAATAGAAAAGGTCAATCATAAAAATAAGAAGAAAATGGATGGAAATATATACCACAACTATGACTAAGGGGGAAAACTCAATTAAATAAGGGATAGAGAGAATGACAAGGGATAAAATAATTTTGATGACAAAATACTGAAAAGGGTTTACATAAAAAAAAATTAAGGCAGCTAGAAAGCTAGGGGAAAAAGGAGGAGTAATAACTGGGAAAATATTTTCATTAAATATTTCTCATATGGTCTTTATATCCAATGTGTAAATAAAGAATTAATAGAAATATAAAAAATAAGGATACATGGTCAAAATATAAGATCAAAGAGTTCTCAAAACTGTTAAGCAACCATATGAAAAAGTGATCCAAATATTAGAAATACAAATTAACACAATATTGGCAGAAAATTGAAAAAATAACAAAAGCTGGAAATATTCAATGCTGGAGGCCTTATGGGAAAACAGAGATACTTATACATAAATTGGTCCAACCATTGTGGAAGGCAATTTGGAATTATGTTTTTTAAAAAATGAATAAAATATCTGTATCCTTTCACCCTGGAGATTCCACTACTAGAATATACCCCAAGGAGAACAAAAATGGAAAGGTCCCATAAAGAGAAAAATATTCATTACAGCATTTCTGTGGTGGCAAAGAACTAGAAACAAGGAAGTACATGTCATCTGGGAAATAGTTAAACGAGGTACATGAAGGTAATGGAATATTACTGTGCTGTAAAAATATGAAGGATTCAGACTCAAGGAAAGGACTTATGTAACCCAATTCAGAGAAGCAAGTAGACCCAGAAAGCAATATACATGATGATTACAACAATGTAAACTGAAAGAACAATAAAAATTAATCTAAATATTGTGTAATTATAATTTCCATTCTTGAACCTGGAGAAAAGTTGTTAAAATTCATCACTTCCTTTCATTTCAGAGGTAAATTAATCTGAATATGGAATATCGAATATACTGTTAAGAGGTAGACTATATGCTAGTTGGTTTTGCTGGACTTTTTAACTCTTTGCTGGACTGATTAGCTGGACTTTTTTACTCTTTGCAAATGAGAGGCAAATAAAGGATAGGGAAATATTTAGAAATTCATATAATATAAAAATAAAACACATCAATTTTTAGTGGACTCGATATGAGTCAATAGTAGGACAGGGCAAACAATACCAGACCAAAAACTGAATGCTATCCAAGGCTGCATTATAAGCCTTCATGTCCAGAATGAAGGAAGGGACATTGGGAGATTGGAATGATGACAGCACTAAAGAATGTGCTATCATCATTCTGGCTTGGATAAAAGATCTATGTGTTTTTGACCTGGAAAAAAGAACTCTTGTGTGAGCACAATGATGTCTTCAAATATCTGAAAAACTACTCTACATAAAAAGAACCAGATTTATTCCACTTGGCCCCAGATAGCAGAATTAGTTGTAATGTATAGCTGTCTAAAATAAGAATAGCTTGATGGAGGAAAGAGTGCTTTCCCTTTCCTGGGAGTGTGAAGGCAGGAAGTAGATCACAACTTGCTAAGGAAAATGTGGAAATGATTCTAGATGGACTGTACAGATTGTTTGAATTCAGATTGTATGTTCTAGTGATCTTTGTTATTTCCGAACAATACAATGCCTTGCATAATGATCCAAATAAATTGAATATTTATTGAGTATTGAACAAGGAAGAGGTTCTCTGATTCTAGCCAATCAACACTTTTTTAAAAATATAAATCCATAGATTGGGCCAACTTAATTCTTGATGGAAATAGGTCTTAATAATTAACTTTATTTGCAATGGAAAATATCACCCTCCCCTGGAGAGAAAACTATGGAGAGTAAATTGGGTTGAAGCATAGTATTTTCACTTTTTTGTCTATTTGTTTATTTGCTTTCTTTTTCTTATAGTTTTCAATTTTTTGGTCTGATTTTTCTGGCACAACATGACAAATATGGAAATACATTTTAAAAGTTTGTACATATTTAACCTGTATCCGATTACTTGCTGTCTTGGGGTAGGGGTAGGTAAGGGAAGGAGGGAGAAACACTTGGAATAAAGTCTTACAAAAATGAACGTTGAATGTTTTCATGTATTTGGAAAATAAAATACTATTGAGGAAAAAAAGTAACCAACTCTGTTTGGTAAGTAGTGTTCTAATCTGTAATATGGTTTCTTAAGCATACAGACCACTTGAAAGGAGTGTTGTTTATCAAGTCAAGTATATCTCTATTATATTTTAAAATACATTTTTATTTTTTTAACTATTTCCCAATTACACATTAAAAATTTAACCATCACACCTCCATGAAAACAATTTAATATTTATTATACCTATGAAGTCAGGCAAGACATTAAATTTTAGCCATGTTGACACCGATGCATTGTTGGTGGATTTGTAAATGGATCCAACCATTCTGGAGAACAATTTGTAACTATGCTCAGAAAGTTATCAAACAAAAATGCATACCCTTTGATCCAACAGTATTACTACTGGGCTTATATTCCAAAGAGATCTTAAAGAAGGGAAAGGACCTGTATGTGCCAAAATGTTTGTGGCAGACCTTTTTGTAGCGGCTAGAAACTGGAAACTGAGTGGATGTCCATCAATTGGAAAATTGTTGGGTAAATTGTGGTCTATGAATGTTATGGAATATTATTGTTCTGTAAGAAATGACCAACAGGAGGAATACAGAGAGGCCTGGAAAGACATGAACTGAGTGAAATAAGCAGAACCAGGAGATCATTATACATTTCAACAATAATACTGTATGAGGATGTATTCTGATGAAAGCGGATATCTTCGGCAATGAGAAGATCCAATTCAGTTCCAATTGATCACTGATGGACAGAATCAGCTACACCTAGAGAAGGAACACTGGGAAATGAATGTGGACTACTTGCGTTTTTGTTTTTCTTCCCAGGTTATTTTTATCTTCTGAATCCGATTTTTCTTGTGCAACAAGAGAACTTTACAGATCTGTTCACATACATTGTATTTAAGATATACTTTAACATGTTTAACATGTATGAGACTGCCTGCCATCTAGGGGAGGAGGTGGAGGGAGGGAAGGGAAAAGTTGGAACAGAAATGAGTGCAAGGGACAATGTTGAAAAATTATCCATGCATATGTTCTGTCAATAAAAAGCTATTAAAAATTTAGCCTCTGTTACAAAAGAACACATAAACCAAAAAAAAACCCCAAAAAGTAAAGTAATTTGAAAAAATAATTCAGAAGAATTAATGCAATGAGGAAAAAGCTACTAGAATACTAGGAGAAAGAGACAGAAAAATCAGAGTCTACTCAGCTACTGACTACCTGGATGATCTGTCAAGTCACCATCTATGTCTGTTTGCTAATTTGTAAAATGAGGGGCCTATATTGGATGAACTCTTAAGATCCCATGCAGCTCTAATTCCTAGGACCTTCCAATTCTATCTCCATCACTAAAAAACAAGAGGCCAATGTGTTTTCATATCGTAGATATAGTCAAGACTTCCTAGACTCTTGCAGTATGGCTTGCAGAAGTCTCCAGATTTTCTAGACTTTTTAATTGTCCAAATCCATTTCAAAGATCATCAAAAAAATTTCTATGGTGGGCCCATATTCTTAGTTGATAGCACTGATCAGACATGTTTCAATCTCATTAGTACCAAAAGTGATAAGTAGCCCAACCTGTCATGCATTTTAGTCCCATAAGACAAAATGGTAATTTTAAATATATGTATTACATACAATTACCTCAGCAAAAATGACACAGTACAGTTAAGTGAAATCTGAGAAGGAAAAAATGCCACTAACAGAAAAGAATTTGGTTAATTGATATTCAGAAACATCTATTTAAACTAAGGCAATGTCTCTATTCAGAGAGTGCTTTGGACCACAGCACAGCTGATCATGTCATATTGGCAGTTTGGGGGATCAATATCAATCACGGGAGCCTAATCAATCAAGTAGTCATTCCATCAATCATTCAGATGGCTCAAATGATAAGGCTAATCATATTGGGATGTGTGCAGCCAGCCTAACTGAATTAAAGGCAAACAACACAAATGTGAGGACACAGAAATATTCTAAAGGTAAGCCAATTTTTCTTAAAATTTCCTTGAACTATTTCAGACTAAAAAATATATAAACACTATAAATTCATCTATTTTCCTGGTGGCAACAAGGTAACAATAATTATCAAGTCTTTTATGTGGATAGCTCAGAATAATGAATGCTAAGGAGAATTGGTTGTTTCTCTTTATGAAGGATAATCAAAGTATCTTAACACTTTGAAAGCACAACCATTTATATTACTACTGTATACAACATGGAATGCCATGTGTTTGTCTTAGAAGCAGCAGAGTGGGCAGAACACTAACTTTGGAAATGGCCAAGGATCAATTTCTGGTTCTATAATCACCCAATTGTGTTGGTTTTGGCCGAGTCCTCAACCTTTTAAAGCAGAATGACAAAGTTGTAAAAGTAGAATGTATTCAAAGGAAGATGAGCAGGATAATATGGCAGCTGAAGATCAAACCATCAAAGGAAAGGTTGAAAGAGCCATTTATCTTGGAAAAGAGATTATTTAGTGTGATCAGTTTTTAAGACTTAAAGATGTAGAAAGATCTTCGTTGGTTGCCTAGTCTTTATTCATGAACAAAACTTTGTTAACATCTCTAGTAAGTAGTTTCCCCCTCATCCTGCAGAACTCTAAGGATAGAAAAGTGCAGACCACTGCACTTTTGCTTAAGAATTATTAAGAAGTTTTCCAAATATTTAGCCCAAAATTGGTTCTTAATCAAGGGTTCTTTTTTGGTGTTCTTTTGGTAGTTTGGTGGTCTGTAGACTCCTTTCAGTAGTAATATTTTAAATGAATAAAATATAAAGGCAAGGTGTTCCAAAAGTCTTGCTGCTGTTGTTAAGTCATTGTTCAGTTGTGTCCAACTCTTTGTGACCTCATTTTGGATTTTCTTGGTAGAGATACTGAAGTGACTTGACCTTTCCTTCTCTAATTCATTTTTATAGATGAGAAAACTGAGGCAAATGGGGTGAAGTAACTGGCTCAATCATACAACTAGTAAATGTCTTAAGAAGAGAAATCTTCTTCACTCTAGCCCCAGCACTCTATCCACTGTGTTGCCTAGCTGTCCTTCCAAAACTCTTAATGTAGTTTTAATTTTTAGTGTAGTTTTAATATATATTGAAAGAAAAATTATCAAAATATTTTTAAAAGAACATAACTTCAGAGCACCAGCCCTGAAATCAGGAGGACTTAAATTCAAACCCAGCTTCAGACACTTGACACTTATTAGCTGTGTGACTCTGGCAAGTCACTTAACCCCAATTGCCTTAGGGTAAAAAAGAATTCAAGTTCACAGATTCCATGTTAAAAACTACTTCAGTCTATTTGATCAAGCAGAACAAATCTAATTCCTCTTCCACAAGACAATCCTTCAACTCTTTGAAGACATCTTTTTTTTTTTTTCCCCAAACTAAAGAACTCTCTTTGTGGCATAAATTTCAGAAGCTTCATCATCCTGATTACATTCTTTTGAATGTGCTCCAGTTTATGAATGTTCCTCATAACATGTGGCAATTAGAACTGCATCTTATCTGTAAAACAGAGCCTGGACAAGGTGGTAGCGGGAGGTGGGGAGGATTGGACTGGATTCTCTTCAAGGCCCTTTCTAACGCTATAATTCTATTATTCTATGAAGCAGAAAAACTAAGCCCCAAATCACCATGCCAATCAGTGGGAGAGCAGAAAACAACAGGTATTTGAATGAAACTATAATAATGTGAAGGGAATTAAAAAATTAAATTAAATTTTAATTAAAATTTTAAAAGGGGAACATCTTTGTAGGGCCTACCCAGCCTTTGTTCCCTTTGCAACAAGAGAGAGAATTCATATTCTGAATATGATAATCATAATCATAGCTGGTTAGTCGAGTATAAACAGTACTCTTACTTCATCATCTTGCATCAGGCAAAATTCTGTGTACCTTTAGAGAAATAAATGGGCAGAACCCAAGGGCAGTATTTTATGGTAGAAAGGGATCTATTCTAAATGTCAGGAGGCCTAATTCTAGCTCTTATTCTTTTACTAATTCAATTATGTGACCACTTGGTCCTTAGCTTCTTCATCTGTAAAAAAAAAAAAAGAAAAAAAAAAAGGATAAGGGAGACTGGGTGAAGAGAACTAGAAAATTCTATGGTCTTTGATTCCCAAAGGAATTACAACTGCATGTGAGATTGTTCAACACAAAAGGTATTTTTTTTCTTTGTGCTACTTGGAAACATTATTGGACCCACAAGTCTTGACTGAGTGAAGGTGCACATATATAAATAATAATAAGGAAATCCTTCATAACCTAGAATAATAGCATGATAATAAGAACAGAGGTCTTGGAGTTAAAAGAGCAGTATGGCCACTTTCTTGGCTGTCTGACCAACCATAAAGAAGGACCTAAACCGTCTGAGATTCTATTTCTTCCTCTCTCCGGTAAGGCATTTGTGGTTATTCTTTTTACCTCAAGCTCCAACAATGTTTATTTTGGATTAATTACAATTTTCAAAATACTCTCACTCTTGCAACCTTACCTTGGGCGTTTCAAACACTCGTTCTAGATGAATGATATGTTCATGGTTCACACTTTTCAGGATGCTCACCTCCCGTTCAAGTAATCTCACAGCAGAGCTTCCAGCCTTAATTGATGAGGAAACACAAGATGAAATTAGAATGTCACTTCAACCTATTTCTGGGTAACAAGTGCATATTCTTTTTATCTCTTTTATCTTTTCAAGCTATTTCTCTTTCATATGGTGACAGACAATATCCTCATGATTAAAATTAGATCCGTTTCAGTTTTTACTCTGATCAATTTAAATTCTGTGTAGTTCGGACTCTGGAGTTGAGCAAAGATTTATCCTAACTTTGCTCTTTTTTTGCTGCTACTGATACATATCTTTTTCTGCCCTTTTAAGCATCCTTAGCCTCTTCCCTTCTTCCAATCCCCATCCAGTCATTTGCCAAGTCCCATCAATTCTGCTCCTATGACATTTGTCATGTCCATCCTCAACTTTCCAATCATAAATGGAGCTTATTCACTCGTGTCCAGATTACTGAACTTGTTGCCTCTCTGTCTTGCTCATCCCTTGTCTAATTTGTCCTTCATACAGCTTCTAAAATATTCTAAAATAAAATTTAAAAATTCCTTATGACACAGGTCTGATCATTTATATCATTTCTCTTTTCCAAAAACCTTAAGTGACTCCTTATTGACCACAATATAAAGTACTAAGTAAGGAGTCCATCATTTAAGAATCTCTGTAATTGGGCTCAATTACCTTTCAAAACTTATTTCACATTTAACTCGTTTATACTTCTAAATTCAGGAAAAATTGTATAAGATTTGGTTCACTTACCACTCTTGCTTGACAAAATTTTTATATTTAACCAATATCAGAATGGTCAAGGAAGGTTGATTAACCCTTCTCTTTCACTGGATTGTGAACTCTTTTAGGACAGATATTATCTTTTGCCTTTCTTTGTATCTTGTATGGTATAGCATAGAGAATATTTATTTAGATTTTCTTTTTGGACTAGGTATAGAGGAGATTCTTTGCCTTAAATGCTACTTAGCCTTAATCATCAAATGGGTGTTGTCTCAATCAAACTGAAACATGCTTAAAGACCTTAGCTCTAAAAGATCAAAGTCTCTCATTATATTGAAGGCCATTTCCAGTTGTCCTGATCTATATCTTGTCACTGGATCCAGATGGCTCTGGAGGGGAAAGTGAGGTGGGTGACCTTGCACAGCCCTCCCTCACCTAAATCAAATTCACTTGCATGTCCATGGCATCATATCCCTGGTGTAATGGTCCTTCAAGAACGAAGGACAAACAACAACAGCATGTATAGCATCTGGCACATAGTAGATGTTTAATAAATGTTTGACTTAAAACTGCTTATTGGTTGTTTGACCCTGAACAAATGATGCCATTTTTCTGGGTCCCAATTTTATCATCTGTAAAATGGCAGAGTATTGGAATTGTGCAGCTAAGTGGTCCGATAGAGCACTGGGCTTGGAATCAGGAATACTCATCTTCCTGAGTTCAAATCTGGCTTCAGGCATTTACTGGTTGTGCAAGTCTAGGCAAGACACTTAACTCTGTTTGCCTCAGTTTCCCCAGAAACTGCCAAATAAGCAGGAGAAAGAAATGACAAAAAGCTCCAGTAATCTCTACCAGAAAAACCCTAAATATAGTTAGAAAGAATTTGACATGACTGAAACAAGTGAACAACACAGAACATGTGACTAGATGAGAGGCTGCATGGTTAGTGTTGCCTGAAATCAGAATGCTTTCTCCTGCCCCTATGCATTTGTGCACAAATCATCTGCAATCTGCAATGTGTTTCCTCACCTCTGCCTTTCATAGCTCTCTTCTTTCAAGCTTTAGCTCAAATGTCATCATCTTCATATAGTATTCCCTGTATCCTTAGTTGAAAGTATTCTCTCTTCAAGTTTAATTCCTAGAATACTCTGTCTTCATCCTTCCTAAGTCGCCATCACATTTTATAATATGCATACATCTCTGTGCATGTCATATCCCTGTCTTGTAGGATACAAGCTCTTTAAGATCAAAAACTGCCCATCTTTGCCTTTATATCCATAGCACTTGGCATAGTATTATACTTAGGGTACAGTCTGATGAATGTTTGCCAAATTTAACTAAACTGAGAGAGCCATGGAATTATGGGTTTGAACACCTAGCTTCAAGTTCTGGTTATGACACTTACTAGTGATGTCATCTTCATTGATTTTATTTCCTCATCTGCAAAATGGGTATAATACTATTTATACTATGTCCTAATATGGATTTCTATAAAAGAAGTTTTTGTAAAGCACTATAGGAGTTTCTATGTATTTCCTCTGTAAATTTGAATAGCTTTAATTTTGTCCCTTCTCCTCTCCCAATTCTCAGTTTCAATTTATTCAATTGAGTTTTTCTTCACAATAATACTTATTCTTCTGTCTAGAGTAACACAAGAACATGAAAAAAATGACCTTCCAGGCTACCTCTCACTTGGAGAATATAAACAAAACAATACGTTTGTGGCCTTATACAAATATAGTAGAAAGGAAACAGGCCTTAAGCAGGGACTGACACCAAACCTGTACTCAGTCTGGTTTCTTCTGGTTCCCTCTGACTCTCAATGATAAACTCATCCCTTAGGCCAGGATTATTTTATTTTGTACTGAAAGGAGCTTGCATTCCTGGCTAATTTTTTTTTTTTTAATAAGCATGGTTAGAGGGAGGAAAGACAAAGAGAAGGGAAGGATAAAAGGGGAGATGCTATTTCCAACCAAAGCTGAGTTTTTGCTAAGATAGTCGATGTCTCCCCTATGATTTAAGAGGCTCCAGTTATGTCCACTCTTCCCAAAATGGTGAAGTTCAACGTCAAATGATGTGAAAAGCTGGCCATCTGAATTATGGTCCTGTTTTCTACTATTAACTACATGACCTTAAGCAAACCACTTCTCCATGGATTTTCCTTCTCAAGGGTCCTGCGTCTTTGCCAAAAATTCTTTATATATTTTGGAATAGCTTTTAAGAGTTCACTGCTTTGAACCAAGTGTGGTCATTTTCTGTGGGATGACCTTAAAATACAAATAAATATACCAGAGAAGGGCATCTAAATGTGAATTTGGGTATCTAAACATTCTCTTCTATGAGCTAAACAACTTGGAATCTCATTCCTGCCATTGACCATCAACAGGACAAATTACTTATCTCATTTCTCTAATATCTCTAGAAAGTGATATACCTATATCTATAAAAGCAAACTAGATCAGAGGTTGGCAAACTATGGCTCTTAGCTTGTTGGTGATACAAAAACAGTAGCATGCCAATTTGGCTCACAGAACATAGTTTGCTAACTCCTGAACTTAATGATCTCTTAAATTTTTTTATAATTCTCAAATCTCAAAATTTATAAAATTGAAAGGGTTAATTTCAACCCTTTGATAACAAACATTAAGGCATTTAGAATTATGAGAAATCAAAGGAGGATCATGGATTGAACACTGGAAGGAACCTTGGAGATAAAGCCAGCTTCCTCATTTTACAGATAAGAAAATAAAGATCTAGAAAAGTTTAATTCTTGCCTAATTAAATGAATACAATTAAAATTTTAACCAAGAACCCTCTGACAATTAATGCAGAGGTCTTTTTACTATATAATTGTACCTCATCTGATTTACCCTCAAAGATGATCTTTCTGAGACCTGGAAAAATTAAGTTACTTGATCAAAGTCACAAAACTATTAAGAAATCTTCTGCAATCTTAAGCAGAGTTCACTCTTATACTGTTTCAATGTGGGAACTTCATTGTCTGAATGTTAATTTCGACAAACTAAGCTATGAGCTTAAAGTCAAGAACTGAATCCATAGTGTTAGTCTTCTTTCTATTACCCTTAATGGGTTCCACACTAAATAATTCAAATTCAATAAACAGTAATCACTTTTTTGAATTGAATTCAGAGCTTAGAAAATTATATGGGAGGATAATGATGTGAGCTGAGGAATAATTTAATTTAGGGTTAAAGAACAGTTCACATTCCAACAAAGAAGCTAGATACTTTGGTTCTAGTCTGGGCTCTGTCACTAACAATTTTATGAGACTTTGATCTCTGGATACTTTAGTATTTTTCTATAAGAAGTTCTAAGTTTGAATCAGCTGATCTCCAATATCTCTTCCATCTCTGATATTACATGTTCTACAGTCCCTCCAAGCCCAGATATTCTATATACTAAGGTGCCTTCTGGTTCTAGATTACATGGTTTTTTGAATGATTCCATACAATTAATCTTGATTTTAAGAAAGGACCTCAGGTTGGGTATATTCTTTTGTATGTCTGTATTAACTACATTTTGTATTTTTGAAATCATTCCATATAAACTAGAAGTAAGCATGATAGAGAAGGTGGCTTGAAGTGGATTCAAAAGATTTAGATCCTGTTCTTCAATTGACTAGCCTCATAACATTGGCTAAGTCTCTTCAACCTCTAAAGCCTTTGATTTCCTCTTCTGTAAAATCAGGATTTTGGATGAGATAGCCTTTAGTTTCCCTTACCAGTTAGCTCTAAACTTCTAGAAAAAACTAAAGCATCTTTTACTTTTCCTACATTCCTGTTTCACTAATTTTCTGCACTACAGGAGACCGAAGAAAATTTAGAATTAGAAGGACACTTACATTAGCTGTCATTGATACTGACTTCCTCCCAACTTTCTCTCTCATTCTTTCTTAGTACCCTGAATTCTTGAAGGTTGTGACAGGCTTTAGTTACAGCTAGCTCTCTCAAGTTAGAAAAGCTTGAAATATAGGTTCTGGAGATAGACTGTCTGTCTTCTGAGGACCAGCCTGGCTAAAGTTAGAGGTGTTCATCTCCAGAAGGCTGCCCCTCATGCACAGAGATTGTAGGTCACAGAATCTCATTCTATTGTTTATTAAAGTACAATTGTGCATTGCAATCTGTATCAATGGTAGGAGTTCACATATCAACTGAAATGACAGATTTTTTAAAACATGAAATATGATTAGTGAACTTTTCCCATTTCCATCTGCTTAATTTTGACAGAACTAAGGTTACTAGTGACATTTTAAATTACATCTAGTTTTATCAACCTATAGAACTGAAATGTCTCTAACTAGAAATAATCCTGATTCTTAGCACCTTCCTTCACTATTGACTTTATAATTACATTTGTCTACCACCAATTTTCATGAATTTTTTAGGAAAATCATTATCATTTATTTCAGTTTGTGGGCAAAAAGAAAACACAAAGAACTATGTTTATTCCTAAGTATTTTATATCTTACTGATTCCGGAACAACATATTGTAAAGTTAATAATATTTGTATTTTTTTCTTACAAACACAGAAACAAAAAAATAATGATTAAAAGTCTCAGGTACCAGGATCCATCTGACAAAGAGATGCTTGGCCAATTTCCATGCAGAGAGGAAATGGACAAGGAGTCTGGAAAGAAAGAGAGTGAATATTTAAAGGTAAGGAGTGAAGACCAGGCAGGAGAAAGTAAGGTTACTGTCAGGCAGCAATTGAAATGATAATAGTAATAATATCTGACAGTTATCTGGGAATGCTATTTATAAAATAGTGCTCTATGTGTTATCTCATTTGATACTTTCTATAGTTTATGAGATCTTGTTATCTTGTTCAATTGTTTTTTTTCAATTTGTCATTTCCTCTTTGAAATCATTTTACAGATGAAAAAAACTGAGGCAAATAGGGTTAAGTGACTTACCCAGGGTTACACAGCTAATACATCTCTGAAGCATAGATATAAACTCTCAAAGATGACTCTTCTGACTCCAAGCCTGGTGCTCTATGCACCCAGATGCCCTGAGTTTTATAAGGTAGATGATAGGTGGATAGATAGATAGAGATGCATACATACATATGTACACACATATATACATTTACATAAGAGTGTATGTGAAATTATATCTTCCTTTTAGAAAAGAATAAATTGATTTCTGATTAGGATAAATGACTCAAACAAGGTCAAAAAGCTAGCTAACAGATGAGTCAAAGTTCTAACTTAGGTCTTCTGACCCCAAATCCCATTTCTTCACTTATGAAGTAGGAACAAAAGCAAGATTTCCCTCACAGAATTGTAGTCAGCATCAATGTATATAAAATATTTTGTAAATGGTTAAATGCAACATAATTGACAGTTATATCTACTTTACCAGACTACCTCAAAAACAAGAGTGAAATAAAATGGGAAAGAGCAGTAGTAACTAGATCAGTTCAGTCCCCCACCTCTATACCCATTCTTTTCCCTTTGTACTATGTTGGCTTTTGCAATTACTCTACTGGCTTAGTTCAGTGAACTGGTCAAGTATCATTATCCCCATTTTACAGATGAGGAAAATGAAATAGGGAAATTAATGGATCTGCCCAAGGGTACATGCTAGGAAACAAGAAAGCCAGGGCTCTGAAACAGGTATCCCAACTGCAAATTCAGGATCCTTTTTATGATATTGTAGTTGCAACTGATATAATCACAACATGAGTCCTAGGTTACTATTTAGTAACTGAGAAAGGACTTGGCTGTTCCAAGGAGAGAAAAGATACAGAATTTCCCCTGGCCTGTTAGGAGATCCATGGATTGTCCAACCTCTGTTGGACTGCTATAACTGACAGTATAAGTCGAAAAGGAGGAAAGTAGATGAGTTAGTGGGTACAGTAGGTTGGATTCAATGAGGAGTTTCCACTTAAAGTTGTTTGCTCCTTTTTGGCCTCATACTATCTGATTTATTCCATCACCTTTCATTCATAGAGTATAGATTAGAGCTAAAAGGCCCATAAATGACATCTAGTCCTCAGTTTATAGATGAAGAAATTGAAACTTAGAGATGTCTTACCCATGGATGGTACAGTACAGGAAGCAAACATCATGGCTGGGATCCGAATAGAGTGCCTTGGATTCTAAATCCAGGGTTGTTTCTACTCTATTCCACCAAATCCACAGTATGAAGTATAAAAATCACTTCCTGTTCCTATTGTTTATTTCTCTCAATTGTTATTAATGGTGTTATGTGCCCACAGTTTATCCCTTAGCCCTACTGACACTTCTTACCTTTTCTTTGTTCACTTTCTTCATGGCCCACTTGAGATCTGTTTCCTTGTGTATGACTTCAATGACCACTCCAAAACTCCCTTGTCCCAGTTTTTTCCCAAAGGAATATATTTGCTGGAGAAAAAGAACAACATCTTGATGAACTCTCTCTGTCAAATAATGGATGCTGGAAGTCTCAGATCTTAACAGTGACTGAGCTTACTAAGAATTAAGCAATACTACCGATAAAGCAGATTTAGGGACTGTTGTCTTCTGAAAATAGCTTCGTCAGAGATCAACTTCACTCTCAGATCTACATATGCAGCCCTGGTTTCTCTGCTGAGAGCTGGTCTTAAATTATCCAGTCAGTCATTCAATAAAATTTATTTATGTTTAATAATGAAAAATGAATGTGTCTATTATGTGCTGAACATTGTGCTAAGTGCTAAGAATACAAAAAGAAGCAAAAATCAGTCTCTGGTCTCCAGAAACTCACAATCTTATGAGGGAAAAAACAAGCAAAGAAATATGTACAAACAATCTACGTACGAGAAAGATAAGAAATAATTAAAGAATAAAAGCACTAGAATTTAAAAGGGGATGAGAAATGTTTTCTATAGAAGACAGTTTTTAAGTTGGGACTTGAAGGAAACCATGGAAGTCAGGAGATGAAGATGAGGAGGGAGATTATTCCAGGCATGCAGGGACAGCCAGAGAAAAATGTCTTTTTGTTCACAGAATAACAGAGAATCCAGTGTCATTGGGCTGAAAAGTACATGGCAGGGGGCAGAAATAGGAGGAGGGAGAAGGCATAAGAAAAGTAGGAGATGATGGGTTAGGTTATAAAGGGCTTTGAATACCAAACAGAGGATTTTGTATTTGATCCCAGAGACAGTAGGGGACACTGCAGTTTACTGAGTGGGAGTAAAAAGAAAGTATAACAGATAAATAGTTCTATGTGAAGAATTTATAGGACAACATGAAAAAATGCATAGGACAAGAATAAGATCATTGATCATACCTTTAAAGCTAGAGTAGAAGGATCTTTAAAGATTATTTCATCCAGAATTCTCATTTTACAGATCAAAAAACTGAGATTCAAGGAAATCAGATAATTTGTTTAAGGTTATGTAGTCATTAAGTAGCAGAGCTGGATTATGACTCTAGAAGTCTTTCTGATTAACCAAAAAGAATAGTTGGATAGTTATTTGTACTACTGAAGAGAATAGCTCACATCAATGAGATGACAGGTTCACTAAATTGCAATAGACTTAGGGTCTGGTTTTAGTGCATTATTCCTGAATTTGCATGAATTTGTTTTTCCTTTTTTAATAAATTCCTATAAATGTTTATGGTTTGCATTATGTATAACCAAGAGGTAGAAAAAGGAAGAGAAAAAATACTGGGGTATTCAAAAGCTGATGGCATTAAGCAAAAGCTGTAAAGCATCAATTACATTTTAAATGGGACCTTGGAACCTAAAAAAACAAGCTTATTCAGGGAGCAGGAAGGCCAAAAAAATTGGTACTACAAAATAGATTTTTTAGACATTAGAGAAAGGCCAAAAAATAGTGAAAAACAAAAGCCCCAAGACAAAAGTAAAGTTGCCTTTTCACCTAAGTGGAAGAGAAAATAATTATGTGTCAGTGAGGACAAAAAGACAAGTGATAGAATACTTCACAATTAGTACATTCTTAAAAATCAGTACTTCAAAACTACAGTTCGCAGAATATTGGTGTTATAACCATAGCTGTTCTGGGGAGAAATTTAAGTGCCAGCCAGGCATTTTTCCTCTCTAAAATACAACACACACACACACACACACACACACACACACACACACACACACACACACACACTTATTATATAGGATGTCCCAAAAGTCTTATCTCATGTGGTTGTTATGAGAAAAGCCATTCTATCAATAAACATTTGTTTTATTATTTTAATAAACATTTATTAACCCACTACTGTATAAGATACTGTCTGAATTCTAGAGATACAAAAATAAAACAAGAGACAGTAAATGATCCCAAAGAAAGAGCTTGTATTCTATGGGGAAGGGGGCTCAATTGATAAAAGTATGTAATTTTGCAAGGGATCAAAAAATGCTAATGAGTAGGAACAGGAAGGCTTCCTCTAGAAGATGACATATAAACTTAGGAGAGTGCATTTCAGGTATGTGAATAGGAATGGTAACATAGAATAGAATATATTCCTTTACAAACTTTCCATTTTAGTTAAACTGGCTTGCTAACTATTACCTATATGCACCATTCTATCTTCCAGGACTCCATATTTTATATTCATAGCATAATGCCTGGCACATAATGGCAAGGGCATAGTAAATGAATGTTGATTCCATGTCATATTTATACTGACATAGATTCATTTCATCCTTAGTTCTGCTTACTAGAATCACTAACTTACTCAGATCAGGTGATACTTCCTCTATTTAGGAAGACTCTAGTGAGATTGCCATATGGAATGGTTGTAGAGCCTTCAACAGAAATAGAAGACTTTTAGAAGTAGACTTATGGGAGAAAACAATGAATTTCATTATATACATGTTAAATTTGAAATACCTTCAGTCAGAGATAGATTTATAGATCTGGGCAGAAATAATAATGAAATCCAATTGAATATCACATTTCAGGAAATCAAAAGAAAGCTGCCCAGAGGATTGAAAAGAGACAAAGCAGGGTTTCATAGAATCCACTAGACACCATCAGAGAACAAACCCAATGCATAGAGTTTATATACTAGTCACCAAGTAACTGAGAAGTTCAACATTAAAGAAAAAAATTTATAAGTTATCAGACAGAAGCCCTTCAACATATCAAGGAAAAGTATTATGAACAATAAAGGACTACTTTAAAATGACAAGTAATTAAAGAAATGGGGTGGGAAGAAGTAAGAGATTGAAAAGTATAAGAAGTCAGTCTGTAAGTCAGGAAAGCAGTTTTTTTGCCCTACAAAGCTAAGTATAAATTTTTCAGCAGAATTCATATCATTCCTATTAAGGAAATTAGAAATGACAAGTGATTTTAATATGCAAATTCATGAAAGAAACTTAAGAAAACCTAAAAAAGTCTATTTAGGAAAAAAAAAGACCTAGAATGAGCCATGTTTATATAATTAATAGAGACAAGTTTATTGTCTTCTAGCAGCCTTGCTATATCTGAGGAAACCTGGAGAATACAGAAAGAGCATGATATAGAAAAGCCATCAGTTAAAGTCATCTTAGTGGAAAAAAGTATGGAATGGTAAGAATAGAGCACCATTGTAAATAAAGATGAGGGAAGACAAAAGCTGAGCAAAAGTTTGATTTACTCTTAATTGAACTGGGCAAAAGAAGTGTTAAAAAAAAAAAAAAAGACAGTGAAGTTTTGAGAAAAAATAAATATGTGTTAAGTTAGGTAAGGTGAGGAGGAGATATCTGAGCAGAGAAGTGGAACATTTATTTTATTTTTATTTATTTTTCTCTTTTTTTTTGGAACAGTTATTTTAATCAAAACAAGCACCATTTAGTATAATCTGAAGAAAGGGGGCATGGAAAATGAGGCTGGGCAGAGGAGTGTTATGTGTGTATGTTAAAGGTTGGATAAGGAGATCAGAATGTTTCAAACAAAACAGACATAATTATCTGTTATATTATTATTATCTTGTTTTAAATTTTAAAAAGTAATATAACAGGATTAGAGGAGGAAATGACATTCACAAATATGGCTCTACTTGTAATGGGCTAAATTTACTCCTAAAATGAAAGAGACTTACAGAATGGCTAAGAAAATAGAGCACAATAATTTGTTTTATACATACAAGTAAAATTAAATTTAAAACAAATGCTCATACAGAGTTATGAAAATTAGTTAGGAATGAAAATTGTCATGCTAGAGACAATGCAAAAATTCAGGCACCCTAAACACAATTTCAGATGTGGGAACAATAAAAAGATGCATTTAAGTGGAATTAACAGGAAAATGTTATGCAAAAAGGTGTCATAGATAAGTAAATAATATGAACATTAAATATGCCTTCAATTAATTCCATATCCAAGTACTTAATGCCAATTAAAATGCAAAACATATACAGTAAAACAAAATAGTAAATGTTATATCAACATTATGCTTTTAAAACACACACATATTCTGTATATTCAATATCTAAAAAAAAAAGAAGGAAATTATAGCTATGAATAGAATGTTAGGAAAACTGAATTAGATATAACCATAGTGATTATTATATAGAAACATTATTTTCACTGACAGGATACTTTTATAAAAATTTGTCATTAAGTTAGAATATAATGAATTCATGAATGTAGAAAAAGCAGAATATTAAATATATCCTTTACAGACCATAAAGCAATAAAAGTGTCATCAATAAGGAAATATGAACAATATATAGAGCTATATGAAGAATAAGTAATAATTTCCTAAATAAGTGGAAACAGAAATACAATTTTCAAATTTTATTTAATTCCTTTAAGGCTAGAATTTCTAAATAGACTAGAAAATAGATAAACCATTAAATAATTTAATTTTTAAAAAGAGAAAGAAAAACCAAATTGACAAAAAAAATTAAAGAAAACATGGAATTCAAAACAAATTAAAGAAATAAAGTTACCAGAAACTACTGTATCCAGAAGGACTTGCATCCAAGATGGTTGCCTGAATGGAGGCAAACAGATCTGCTTGCTTATATCTACTCCATCAAAATCATAAAAATTATACCAGACCAGATGATTATCAAAAAATCCAATAAAAATCAGAGTAACTGACTTGCTCCACATATACATACAAAAATCCAGATGAAGATCAAGGGTAATATGAAAGGGCATTGACAGTAAGCCAATACCTGCACAGGAAAGCAAGTTGCCAGCTAGCCTCAGAGATGAACTGGATATATGAAACCTAAATGATTCTTTTTCCAGAGACAGCAAAAGTGAAGAATCCTATGAGAAGGTCTAGGAGAAAAAGGGAGGAAAAAAGGGTAAGAAAACCCTAAATTGGGGACCTTGAAGCCACAAAGGACAGAAATAACCAGTGCCAGCATGTGATATCCCAGAGCTTCAAAGCCACTAAAACTCAATACTAAGATAGCATAGAGACCCTGAAGATATCAAAATTTGAACATCAAAGATGAGAAAGATGTAACCTTGGGAGTGGTGGTCATTTTAGACCCAGGTAACTCAGGACAAGTAGGAATAACCATCCCAATAAAAGTTCATCAAAAGACAGGTCTGGCTCTGACATAAAGTCTCAGTTCAAGCATTAAGGCTGTAGAAATGAATGAATTTTGGGGAGAAATCTACTTCTATAGGGAATTATTTTAAATCCAGAGATAACCCCCAAATCCAACCCAACCTCAGAGAAAGTATGCCATGACAGCTATAAGCAAACTATATGAATATCTTGAAGAAGTGAAGAAATAAAATATAAAATAAAAGCTCTAGAGGGAAAAATTTCAAGTTCAATAAATGTCTAAAGTGATAGAAAGAAAGAAAGAAAGATAATAAAACTATAATATAATAATAATATATATAATAAACTATATCCAACTAGTGGCCTTCCCAAATATTGGAACAGACCAAACAGAAATGAATGATTCTAAGAGATATCAAGAAATCTTAGAACAAAAGGGTGAAAAAAAGAAGAAAATGTAAGGCATCTGGTATAAAAAACAACTAGTCTATAAAACAGATCAAAAGGCAATTTAACAATTTTTGAACTCCCTAAAAACTATGATCTAAAAAACCCTGATTATTATGCATTTCAAGAAATCATAAATGAAAACTGTCCATATCTATTTGAAGCAGAAAGCAATATAAAGGCAGAATCTACCAATCATATATATGACAAGCATTGAGAAAGAAGCAGTTTAAGTATCAAGGGACCACAGTTTGGATCATACATGATCTAAACTAGAGGCAATATTGAAATACAGCATCATAAAAGGCAAAAGATATGGTTTCACAAATGAGAGTAATTTGGTCAACAACGTGAGTATGATTGTTCAGGGGGAAAATGGATCTTAGTGGAGTACAGAACTTTAAAATATTTATGATGAAAAGAAACAGTCTTGGGCAAGAACTTTGAAATCAAATACAAGAATCCAAAGAAGTATTTAAAAAAATGTACTTGAGCAATTAGAAAAAAATATTTTTAAATTGTGAAATGACAGTATAATGGTGAAGGAGAAAAAGGTGTAGTTTCTAAAACAAATATTTTCAAAGGATACTGAAGGAATTAAATGAGAAAAAATAGAGGTTCTGGTGTAACAATTCTTTTGTCATGATCTGAGAAATTAAAAAAGGAAGGAAGAATAAAATCAATAAACTAGTGTTGAAAGGAGGAAAAGCAAGTGGAAATGATATTTCTTAATTGCAATAGAGAAAAAGAAGAGTATATAAACATAGAAGAAAGGATGGGAAGGGAGGGCATTGTAGGAATTTCACTTTTAAAGAAGAATTGAACATACAAAAAGAGTTTGACATGGAAGTATGTCAACCTCAAAAGGATTTAAAGTGGGGCCGAAGAAGGAGAATGATAAGAAGAAAATATCTACAAAAAAAACTTCCTAATCCTTTAAAAGAAGTTAAAAAAAGAAATAAAGAACAAAAAGAATTAAAAGCTAAGGAGGTTCCTTAGAGTACATTTTAGACAAAATGAGAAAAGCTAAACAAATGTGGTATATGAATATAAGGGAATATTATTACATCATAAGAAATGATGAAATAGAGGACTTCAGAGAAATCCTAGGTAGCCTGAACTGATAAAGAATTAAGTGAATAGAACCAAGGACAGCAACACTAAGAAAAATAATTCTGAAAAACTTTTAAGAACTTTGATCAAAGGACTAAACCATGTCTCAAGAGGATTAAAGCATGTTACTTCCTAACATGGTGGTGATGGATGCAAGGTGTAGAGAGAGAATATATTTTCAGACAAAAATACCATGTAGATTCATTTTACTTGAGTATGCTTATTTTTTACAAGGTTTCTAAGGGTCTTCTGTTTTTCCCTTTCTCTTGGTTAACTGAGGAAGAAGGCTAGGGAGGAGGGGATATTAGCAACAATAATTTTTTTTTAAATAGGTCATTAAAATACTTTTTTAATTCATAAAAAAATAAAGTTCAGAAACAAACACAGGATAGTTTTCAAAGTAATATGTGTAATTTACTATTTACTTTTTTTAAAAAATCCAGAAGTATGAGGTAGAATTTCATGATTTCACAAAGAATGATTTGGTTTTTATTCTGCTTTGCATATGGAAATGCTCTTTTCTAAATGTTAAAGTTCAGGATAATAAACATTTTTAAAAAATAAAATAGGGATTTTTACTCTTCAGAAACACACACATATGTGTATGCTTTCCTGGTACATGTGTATTATTCCTGGTAGCAATCTGTGGATTCTGTTAATCATTGTTTAATCAATAATCTATGAAAGACAAACAATTGTCTGTATTCAGAAGTCCTGGACATTTGTCTTATATCATATCTTACCTTACTGAATTCAAGTTTTATGATTTGTCATGTTCTTCTGCAAGACCTATTATCCTTAAGCTATTTCTACACATTCTGTCAAGTCCAGTTACTTTGACCATTATGGAATTTATGTGTTCTTTTAATGTTGGTGAATTTTGCTTCTCCTCTGCCAAATTTTCTTCTACTTTGGTATTCGTGTTCCAAATCTGAAATAAAATCTCACAGTTTCTATTTCTTTATTATTATTTTAAATCACGTAATTCAAATTTCCTTACTCCAGTATTTATGGGGATTTTTAAAATTCTGAATTTGATCTAAATTCCTAATATCTTTTTAAGAAGTTTATTTCTCTTTTTAACCATTTTGGAATTTCTTGTTATTTTTACATATCTAGAGATTCCCCTGGATTATGTTTTTAATCAGGCAATAAAAATCATTTCCCATTGTATTATTATAATATTTGTTCATCAGGCTTTGGTTTTTCTTGGAGGTTTTACCTATTCTTTCATTTAGGAGATCCTTTTTCTTGCTTTAACTCTGCATGCTTTTTTTTTTTTAACGGCTTTTTTTTTTCTAGATCTTTTTGTGTTTCAGCTTTTCTTTTGTTTTCTCTATCACATCACTCAGATATATAATCCACTATTTCCTACATCATATATCTTACATGAAAAAAGGGCCTTTTCTTTGTCAAGGCAAACCTTTCTACAAGTATTCAAGATCCCATCCTGATTTTCTCTAACAAACTGCCTCTTAATTCTCAGTTATTGTGGCAACCGCTCTAGCACCCTGGATACCTTAGAATCAGCCAGAGTTAAGGTAAGCAAAAGTCTTATTCTAGGTCTTTAGCAGTGGACACGTAGGATCTCTGCGACCTCACCTTGTCATCTCTCTCATAGAAGTGACCCTGGCTAGTCTCACTGCACCTCCAAGTCCTTCCCACAATTCTCTGTATACACCAAACATTGGGCCAGCACAGGATAGTGGGAAGGGCCATTTTCCAAGCATATTCTTTTTTATAGAGTATTGTCCAATCAGTAATTAGCCTCAAGTGTTTGATTGTCCCACCTCAGTTCATTGACTCAAGAGTTTCAGCCCCTTACAACTTATTTTCAACTTCTCCCTCCCTATGAATTGCTTCCCTACTTCGTACAAATACACACACATCTCTCCTAATCCTTAACCCGCGCGTGATTCCCATTATTTTATCTCTCATCTTTTTTATGGCTAAACTCCTTGAGAATGCTGTCTACAATGATTGCTTTAAATTCTCTTCTTTGCAGATTCTTCTTAACTCTACACTCTGGCTTTCAACTTTATCAATCAATCAAATCTTCAAGGTTATCAACGGATCTCTTCATTGTTCAATCTGAGAACCTTTATTCAATGCTCATTTTCCTTACTCTCTTTGCAACCTCTGTGTTGGCAATACTTTCTTCTGGATTTGCTTTCTAGGTTTTTGTAACTCTGCTCTTACTTATCCAACTATTCCTTTGCTGATCTTTCTGGGAATGCCCACTAACTGTCAATGTCCCAAAAGAGCCTTCTCTAGACCCTATTCTCTCTTTCCTCTCTATATCAAGGTTTGGTTTTTTTAACCTGGGGACTATGACTTATTTTTTGAAAAAAAAATTGATAAATTTTTCCTTTGTAATTATATATATTTTTCATATAAAAACATTAGTCTGAAAAGAAGATCCTTAAGTTAACCCCCCCCAAAATTAAGAACACTTATTTTATACCAAATGCAATCCAAACATTGTCAGTGCAGCCCAAACCAGATTGAAATGAAATTGGGAAATATCTAACAAAATAAATAAAAAGGCAATAAAACATAGATGATGTTAATGTTAATACTAACATTCATTATTTTCTAAATCAATATGTAGGTTGCAGGGTTCTTTATGTATGGGTTAGTGGCTCTTGTTTCTATTTTGAGTTTCATACCCTGCTTAGAATCTCATTAGCTCCCATCGGTCCAATTTTTATTTCTGAACAGAAGATTTGTATAACTATTTATCCACTTCTAATCTCTCTCCTGAATTCCAGTCTCACATCACCAGCTGCCAGGATACCTCAAAATGGAGGTTGCCACAGACATCTCAATGTCAACATTGTATTCTCCACCTTCACACCCACTCACCTCTCTTCCAAATTTCCTTATGATGTCAAGAGACCACCACCCTCCCAGATACTTATATTCACAATGTCAGTGTGTCCACGATTGCTCACTCATATCTACTCCCCATATCCATTTTGTTGCCAAATTTCTTTACAATATCTTTCATATAAATTCCTCTTTTGTACACTCATATGACCTCTTCCCTTGTTCAAGCCCTCATTTCGCACCTATACTATTTCAATAGCTTTTTGATTGGCTTCTCTGTCTCAGGTCTCTCCCCATTCCCATCCACCTTCTCTCAGCTATCAAAGGGATCTTCTTAAAGTTCAGGCTTCACTATATCTTTCTTCTATTCAATAAACTCCAGTGGCTCCCTATTAACTTCAGGAACAAATATAAAATCCCATTTATTTTTAAAAAGCCCTTTAGAACCAGGATCCTTTCTATCTTTCCAATCTTACCTTTTATATCCTCCACATGCTGTAAAACACATTGGCCTTCTATTCTTTACACATATTATTCCATCTCCCAAATCTGTGGTTTTCCATCTTTTCCATCTTCTCTATATGGAAAATACTCACTCCATCCTCATCACCATCTCCTAACTTTCTCTAAGACAAATCAAATCCTATTTTCTATAAGAAGACTTTCCCAGGTGCCCACATGATTCCCTTATCCCATATCTTCTCATTCTTAGAGTGCCTTTAATCTACATATATCTTTCATTTACACTATATGTACCTTATGTAAACATAATTGTTTGCATTTTGTCTCCTTCATTAGAATACAAATTCCTTAAAGGCAGGGGAGGGGTGTATCCTTTATTTATTACTTTGTCCCAGGACTTAGCCCAGTGTGGGCACAATGTGCTATGGTAAATATTTAACAAATGTTTATTGACTAGCTGATTTATGGATCATTTCTTTTACTCACTGAATTTTCAAGTTGGGAAAAAAAACTGTGGAAGTCATCTAAAAGGAAGCCTTTAAAAATCATCCCAGAAAGACAGTGAAAACTGATGTCTTTTCCCCAATCTAGAAAGATCAAAGAATCATAGAATTTAGAGCTGAAAGGGACTTCAGAGAAAATCTAGTCCAGCTCCCTAATTTTAACAAAAGCCAAAAGTGAGACCCAAGAATTATTTGCCCAAATTCATACAAGTAGTAAGTAGCAGAGTGAGGATTCAAATTTCCATTGCAAAATACTGTATGATCTTATGATTTTTTCTCTTTTTTCTACCCAGAACTATTATTTCATGGGTTCAGGGAACTCTTGATGAGTAAACACCTTTAATCAATTCAATTCAGTAACTGTTTTGCATCTTAAAATTTTAGAAAATTAATTAAAAAGTTAAAAAAAATTGTTTGGAGTCATGCAACCTATCTATATCTTTCTGTCTGTTTACCTATCTATCTATTGATCTCCATCTATCTCTACTAATTAATTTCTACTTATTTCTATCTATCCATTATCCATCCATCCATCTATCAATCTATAAATCTATCACTATCTCAATCTATCTCTATTTCTATCTCTCTATCTCTATCTGTCTCCATCTGTGTCTATCTATTTATCTGTGTGTTCATGTTTGTGTATGTGTGTAAGAAGTGAGTCTTGAACCCAGGTCTTCAACACTCTTGGGCCAACTGTCCCTTCATTGTACCACTCTGCCCTTCCAATAAAGCATGTACATCCTAAGATATTTTGTGGCTGCCAACCAAGTTGTGAATATAACTTCAGAAGGAAGAAAAAAGGTTTACCATGAAGACTTCATTACAAAAAGCTGCAATTTCAGAGTTCTCAGTTTATCCCTCCAATCTATCATCCAAACACAGCTAAACTCCTCTGTGGACACGATTCAATTTCTCCACAAATATTAACTTATTTACTTTTGTCCACTGCATGGGCAGAAAAATAACTTCAGATGGAGAAACTTGTGGTTAAAAAAAAAAGCAAGCCAAAAAATGGGTAGGTTCAATAAGCTTTAAGTTGAGATGATTCTATTACATTATATTACATTAAAATTTCTTAATTCTTAATTACATTAAAAAGTTAAGATATTTAGCTACATTTTATAGAATTTGAGAGCTGGAAGAAGCCCTCAATAGCAATAACTCCAACCCTTTATAGAAAAAAAAAGGAACTGAGGACTGTCAAGACTAATTAATATATTTAGTTAGCAACAGAGACAGCGCTGTAATTTTGTTACATTGGACAAGTCCCTTGCATCATCCGGACCTAGTGTTCTCTTAATGAGAAAATCATTCAGATCATCTCTAAGGTCTCAGTCCTAACATTCTATGATATTACCAACCTAGATCTCCTGATATACATAGTCTGCTGTTCTTTCCAGTAAGCCACTTATATTTCTGCTTTCCTATGTCTAATTAATTTGATCCTCTTCAATGGAAAAATATTTTTTAAAAACTGCCTTAATAACATTTTCTGCAATATCCTATATCCAGACAGAAATGACATTCCTCAAGATCCAAAGAGGAAATGAAGAAAAAGCCTGCCTGCACTTTCTCAGCTTATAAATTATGTGGGTCCAGAAGCCAGTGGGGGCAACATTATATAGTAGAAAGAGTCCTAAAGTTGGACTCAGATGTGGGTTTGAATCAGCCATTTAACAGCTATAGGACCTTGGAGAAATCCTCAAGCTCTCTGACCCTCTCAGCCTATCCATTTGTATAAAGAAAGGAGTTAACATTTTCACAGCGAGGTTGTGATGAGTATTAAATAAAATAAGTTAATTTCTTGGTGATGAAGATAATGGAGATAATCAGAGACATCTGAAAACTGCACCAGCAACTGAGAGCTCTGGCAGGTCCTTACTGGGCTGAAAGCATAGTATAGAGAAAGAATGTACATGTGTTGTTTGAAGATCGATCTAGCTAAGTTTATAGAGGCTCATCATCAGAAAGTAAGCTCCTATATGATTTTTTTTCAGCCATAGAAACCCATGGAAATTGCCTATTAAGGCAAAGGAGTTAAAATCTACATCAGTGAAATGCCTCCTCACACTGATGACACCATGTATTCTTGAAATAGTCTTCTTTCCACAACAAAATAGATTGGAAGTGACCTGAGAGATTATGCAATTTAAACCCTTCCTTTTAAGGGAGGAAACAACAGATGAGGAAACTAAATCACGAAAGTAGTAAGTGATGGGGGTCCTGTGGTGCCTAAAAATTCTTTTCAAAATATTGAGTCAATTTACAATAAATAAGTTACAACCCAGAGGGTTATTTCTAGGTGGTACAAAAATATCCAAGTAAAGAAAAAAAAATCTAGATAAAATAGCCTATCATTCAACTAATTTTTTTTTACCTAATTATTCTTTATTCATCTTGACTCCACCCCAAACTACCTGTTCTGATTAATAGATTCATTGTCTTAACTGCCCCAAAAAACCTGTTTTACCTGAAAAAAAAAAAAAACACCAAAAAACCAAAAACAGTGTTTCAAAACTACATAAGAGAATTATTCCTATTTCATTATGGAAAATGGTTTGCCCTTAGTTTCCTGGATTAGCAAAAAATGGAAATTTTTCTCCTGGTATTTAAAATAGATAAGAGCATAAAGAGCTGTGTGCTTCTCCAGCCTCATTTAAAAAAGCCATTCTGGGACACAGGAAAGGTAGTGCTTGACTTCGTACCTGTATAGCAGTGCAATCTTCCATCCTCATGTGAGGAATTTTTCCTTCTGTCGAGCTGGCACGAGTCCATTGCTGTTGTGAGAGTTTTCTACATGTCTCAATTGTGTCTGAGGTTCTTAAGGGCTTTTGGCCAAAAAGGAAAAATACAATTATGCTACAAATGTAATATTCCTATTAATATCAAGCCAATACTTTAACTCAGATAACTACATATAATCTCTAATGTAGACCAAGGCATTTTTCAATGGAAATGGAAATACAAGTGCTTTTTCATTCAAATTAAAAAACCCTATATGACCTATCTCATGGCTTCTTGGCTTTGCCTCTGGGGCTAGGCACCTAAGCCAGCAAACACTCAATGGATTGTTTTGCTGCTGTTGCAAATGCCAACAGTTGGCACCTCTCCATCAATAGTTGGCCTATATTACAATATATTAGCATTTCTGGGCTGAGCCCAAATCTAAACAGGAGTAAGTCCAAACTTGCCCAATGGGGTGTCAAAAGGTTGGCTGTCACTGGTGAAAAGCAATCTTGTTCAGAAACTACATGAGACATTACATCTAGGGAAAGAGTTATTCTTAAGTAATAAAAATACCTTCACCCTATATCTGAACTTTAATCAGCATCAGCCGGTGAAGGTGTTTTGAAATTCATATTTAATTTAAGCTAAAATCTAAGCTTTCTCATAAATGAGGAAATCTGGATTGACAGTACTTGCATAAGCAACTTCGGTTAAGTGTCAGAGCCATTTACTGGAGCTCAGCTCCAGAAACTCCATCTGCTGAGTTAGAGAGGGAAGAGAATTTAGGTGGAGTCAGTGACCCTTTATGGGTCACATTAGCCAATGTTGGAGATTTTCTCTATGCAGAGTTCAGGAGAGTGTGGGGGCAAATTTCCAGGTATCGGATAGTAAGCCATACTCCTCTGTGTCTGTTCTATATAGCCCTAGTCATTCACAGTTTAAGATTGCCAGGAGACTACGTGGCACATCTCTGATCATTTTCTATTTGTTCGTGGCTCCATATTTGGGTTCCTCGCAACTTGAGAATATAAAAAAACCAAAAAAGACAAAACTACATCAAAATGGGAATCTGAGTAATCACTACATGTCACAAATACAACCTTCCTATATATTATATTTAGTGATTAATCTCAATCCTCCTTCCCAATCCCTAGAAAAAGGGGACTGGCTATATGGATATGTAACTTTTAATTATAATTTGCTCCAGCAGGGTAGGAATTACATCTTATTCATTTTTGTATCTTGCTCAATGACAAGTAGAGTGCTCTTCATATAGTAAGCATTTAATAAATGTTTTGAATTGAGCACTCCTCGTCATTTAGGGTCATGAGCAATGATTGATTTGAGCAATATCTGGAAACAAACATAAAAGAGTAATAGCCACTGACCAGAATCTGCTCACCTCTCCAGTACTAGAGAATTGTTCCTTTGGATGGAAAGATGCTTGTGAAATCATTGATGGGGATAAGCTTGGGGATGACCACTGGGTTGGAAGTGTGGAGAGAGATGGAGAGAGGATTGGTGACTCTTCCAATGTACGTTCAAAGGTGACAGCTTCTTTTATCGTGTTGTTTTCCATGCTTAAATTCTTATTTTTGTTGTTCACTGCAATTGGAAATTCAACACTGTTGATGGCTGAAGTTTGGGACGTCTCTACCACAGAAATGATAGAACCAGAACCATCCTTTCTTTTGCAGCGACATGTATTAATCCTGTCTGGTTGGGAATTACTAGAACATTCAGGGCATTTTAGGTTTTTTCTACCCAAGCTACAATCAGCCATTTTTAATTTTTTTTTTTTTTTTTTTTTTAGTTTTTCAGCCTCCACATGCAGAGGAGATGGGAAGAGAGTGTTTCAACTGTTTGAAGGAGTAACAAACAGCAGGAAAAGCAAGAAGTGAGCTCCTTCAAATAAACTGCCTTCGGATTAATGCAATCTTGCAAGTTAATGAAACACTAAACGGCCATTGGCACTCGAGATCTGCAGAAACAAAAGAAATTGAAAGTTGTCAGCCTCTATCTGGCTAGAAATCAGAATATGGAGAGAGTCACTGCTAAGAGAACTAGTCAGAGTCTGAAAATCTAGTTACCCTTGTTCTAGTTGAGTGACCTCAAGCCAGTCCATTATCCACCCTCTGTCTGACCATGATTGTGAAAATGCCAAAATAACACAATTGAAAAAAAAAACAACATATATGACACATAAATACATGTTTTGGTATCCTTCTTAAAGTGACAACTTTATTATTTCACTTCTATTTACACTAGAGCTGCGATATTTTCAAGGGAATTATCTTATTTTAAAAGTCTGCATGATTAAACTTCCATCCTCAAATTCCCTATAAGAAAAATAGATTTTGAGTCCTCTCCTTTTCCATTCATCTTAGGAAGATATAATGCAAAAGTAGTATGTCTCAGAAACAAAAGGACATTAGATTAGGAGTCAGAAGAGTGATATCTGAGTCCCAACTTTGCCATCTTCCAGCTTTGTGACCTTGAGAAGACTGCTATTCAAATTTTCATAGATTCAGAATTGGAAGAGATGAGCTAGCCAAAGAGACATGGGAGGAAGGAATCCCTCTATAATATTTCACCCTCTGCTTGAATTCTATCTTCCAAGAATATTAACTTGGACAAATTATTGGAATCCAGATCCCTATAATTTCTACCAACTAGAACTACTTCTGCTTCCTGTGACTAAACAAAAAAAAAAAGGGTAGCCCCTCTTTCATAAGATAGCTCTTTAGATATTTGAAATAAGTTGTCATGTCTCTTTTTCTGCTATATCAGTCTTTTCTTATCTAGGTCACGCCAAAACCTATAAGAAATCTTCATAGGGAATAAAGATTTTGAGCTCAGAGACCTGGAAGATCAATTAGTCTAACTTCATTTTATAAGTGAGGAAGCTTGTCATCTTGAGAAGTTAAGTGATTTGTCCAAGATCACATAGCTAACAGGAAAAATATAGGCTTAAACTCTAGGTCTCTTGGACCCCAAATCTAATACTCTTTTTAGTATACCATACTTGGAACTGAGGGGCATTATGCTATAGCAGAAACAGTACTTGACAAAGTTAGATGGACTGAATTTGAATTTGAATTTAGATATCTGCTACTGATGTAGCCCTGATCATGTAATTTAATTTCTTTGAGCCTCAGCCTCTCATAAATAGAGTTAATGCTTCTACTATCTGCCTCACAGAGTTAAGGAACATACTTTGTAAATCATAAATTACTACCAAAAAGTAGTTATCATTGTTGTCATCCCTATTATCTCATTCTTATCTTCTTGATTGATTCACCTTAGAAACAGAGGACAAACCACTATCCTACTATTATTCTATTAGATTTAATGCTCTAGAAATAATTGCACAAGCGCATAGAATGACTGCTTTTCATAATTGAATAAGAGTATTGGGCTGTGAGCTCATCTTCTCAAGATTCCTTGAAAGCATCTTCGTGACAGCTCCAATACCAGACAGGATGATGGGATGTCATGGTCTTGGTCTTCATCCTGTGTGGGTTTAATCTCTTCTGCATGGGGTCCATATTTTGAAAGCTTTACTTTTCATGGATCCTGAAGATTTAGCATTTGGTATGATGACAACATATCCCTATACAGAATAAATGCAAAGTGTTTAAAGAGGCCAGGCTGTAACTGTTAAGGAAAAAAAGAAAAGGCTTCATATAGAAGGTGAAGCTTAAGTTTTACCCTGAAAGAAAGCAGGGATTCTAAGAGGTAGAGGTGAGGAAGAGTTCCATTGTTTCCATGGAGGACAGCCAGTGCATAGGAACCAAGATAGAATTTGGAAAACTATGTGTGAAACTCGGAGACTGGATCAAAAAGTGCAGAGAAAAGAAAAAGACTAATGAGTCTAGAAAGTTAGGTGGAGGCAAGTTTGTAAAAGACTTTAAAAGCTAAGCAGTTTACGTTTGGATCTAAAAGGCAGAGGAAGCCACTAGAGTGATTAAGAGGGGAGTAACATGGTCAGATCTATACTTTAGGAAAATCACTTTGGTTTTTATTTTTAAAACAGTCTGATATTTTTAGTTTTCAAGTAAAAAAATCTCAATTAATCTTCCCTCCCACTACCCCAATTGAAGGATTTAAAAACAAAACCCCCAAACATAAACAGCATAATCTAGAAAAACATATCACATTAGCCATGCCCAAAAATAAATGCATGTCATTTTCTACATTTTAAGTTCATCACTTCTCTAGTCAGGAGATTACGTGTTTTGATTTCATTCTTTTAAACTCATACCTATCATTGAATTGTTCATCATTTCAAAGTATTTCAAAGTTGTTGTGGGGAGAGTGTTTCTGTAATGCACTTGTGTAAATTCTTCTCCTATTTCTGCTCACTGCATTCTGAATTAGTTTACAGAAGTCTTTCCAGTTTCCCACTGAAATGATTCATTTTATAATTTTTTATGGAACAAAAATATTCTGTCACATTTGTATATCATAATTTTCTTAACCAATGTCCAAAAGGATGACAGATCTTTACTATCTAATTTTGGTTACTATGAAAAGACTGCTTGCAGTTTTCTTGTATATATATATTTTTTCTTTTTTCTTTGAATTCCCTGGGGACATAGGCCATAGTAGTGGCAGAACTGGGTGAAAGAATACATGGTTTGGCAACTTTCTTGGAATAGTTCTAAGTTATTTTCCAAAATGCCTGTGGCAATTCAAAATTCCATCAACAGTTAACAAGTCAATAAACATTTATTAGTATCTGTTAAATGCTAGAGACTATTTTCCCACAGCTCTTCCAACATTTTCCTTTTTTGTCATTTTTGCCTTTCTGGAACAGTTCCTTTAATTTGCTTAATTATTAGTGCTTTAGAGAATTTCTTCTTATGATTATTGTTGGATTTCTTTCTTTGAAAACTGCTTGCTCATATTTTTTCACCATTTCACCATTCACCACTGATGTATGGTTCTTAATCTTATACTTTTGAATAAGTACCTTATATATCATGCGTTTAAGCCTATTATCAAAGAAACTTTTTGGAAAGATTTTCTTCCTAGTGATGTTTTTCTTCTATTATTTTTTTTTTTTACTACATTAGATTTGTTTGTATAAAAATTTGAATTTATATCACCAAAACTTCAATTTTATCTTGTGTAATCCTTTCTATCATTTACTTAATAATGAATTCTTACTTACCCATAAATTGGAAAGCCTTTTTTTCCCCTTACTCTTCTAATTTGTTTATGTGATCTCTTATTTTTTATAAACCAGTTGGTTTTCTTTTTAAAAATAATAATTAATAATAATAATAATAATTTTATTTTCAAAGATAGTTTTCAACATTCACCCTTGCAAAAGCCTTGTGTTCCAAATTTTTTCTCCCTACCTTCCCCCCACAGTCTACCCTAGACAGCAAGTAACTCAATATATGTCAAACATATGAAATTCTTCTATACATATTTCCATCATTATCATGCTGTATAAGAAAAATCAGATCAAAAGGGGGGAAAAGGAAAAAGGAAAAAAAACAAGCAAACAACAACAACAACAAAAAGGTGAAAATACTGCGTTGTGATCCACATTCAGTCCCCACAGTCCTCTTTCTGGAGGCAAATGGCTCTCTCCATCACAAGTCTATTGGAATTGACTTGAATCACTTCCTTATTGAAAAGAGCCACGTCCATCAAGATTAATCATCACAGAAAGCCATCTATACCCAGAGAGAGAACCGTGGGAACTGAGTGGACCACAACAGAGCATCTCACTCTCTCTGTTGTTGTTTGCTTGCATTTTGTTTTCTTTCACAGTTTTTTTTTCTTCTTCCTTGATTTGATTTTTCTAGTACAGCAAGATAACTCTATAAATATGTATACATATATTGGATTTAACATATATTTTAACATATATAGCATGTATTGGACTATCTGCCATCTGAAGAGGGGGTGGGGGGAAGGAGGGGAAAATTTGGAACAAAAGGCTTTGCAAGGGTCAATGTTGAAAAATTACCCATGCATATGTTGTGTAAATAAAAAGCTTTAATTTAAAAAAAAAAAGATTGATCATCACATAATTTTGCTGCTGCTATATACTTTTGTACATAGTACATATGTACTATGTTCTCTTGGTTCTACTAATTTTACTTAGCATCAGTTCATCTAAGTCTCTTCAGGCCTTTCTGAAATCACCCTGCTGATCATTTCTTATAGAACAATAATATTCCATAACATTTATATATCATACCTTATTCAGCCATTCTCCAACTGATGGACATCCATTCACAGTTTCCAGTTCCTTGCCACTACGAAAAGAGCTGCTATAAACATTTTGCTCATGTGGCTCCTTTTCCTTTTTTTTACGATCTCTTTGGGATACAGGCCCAGTAGAGCACTGCTGGATTTATATGCACGGTTTGATAGCCCTGTTAGATCAGTTCTAATGTGATCATTCATATGTGAGTGTTCTATCCATTATTTATCTTTGTTTAGTGGATAGGATGTTGGTCTAAAACTAATTTCTGCCTGACTATAGTCCAATTCTCCAAAAAACATAGTTTTTGTTGAATAATGAGCTCCTTATTGAATAGTGAATAACTGGAGTCTTTAAGTTTATTAAATACTATGGTACTATATTTATTTGCTTCTATACATTAACTACCTATTTCAACTATTAACCTATCATTTTTTAAAACTAGCACCAAACTATTTTATTGATTACTGCATTGTGAGTACAGTTTAGAGTCTAGTACTTAAAGACCTCCTTTCTTCCTCCTTTAAATTATTACTCTCAAGATTTTTGACCTTTTATTCCACCATATGAATTCCATTGTTATTTTTTCCAGGTTTCTACAATATATTTTTGGGAGTCTGGCACACAATACTGAATGAGTAAATTGATTTAGGCAAAAAAAATTTTTTTATTATATTGGCTCAACCTACTCATGAACAATTAGTAATATTTCTCAAAAGATTTAAATCTTAATTTCTGCAAAGTATAATAATTTATACAGTTTTTGGATAATTTGGGAAGATGCACTGCCAAATATACTTCTTCTGTAGTTATTTTGAATGGAATTCCTCATTCTAGTTCTTTGATTAGATATAGGAATAGTAATGATTTATGTAGCATTATCTTATCTCATGCAGCTGAATTTATTATTTCAATTAATTTTAGTTGCTTCTCTAATGGTCTTTAAGTATACTATTATATCATCTGCAGAAATTGATGATATTTTGCCATTGCCGATGCCTTATTCCTTCAATTTCTTTTTCTTGTCTATAGTTTGTCTACAATTATCATTTATATCACTATGTGATAATGGACATCCTTCTTTTACCCTTGATTATATCAGAAAGTATTTTTACTTTTATGTTTACCTTTACATTACACATATTTGCTATATATGAAGAGAAGGTGCATTTATTCCTATGACCACTAGAGATTTTTGGATAATATGTGTTAGATTTTTTCAAAATCCTTTGGGGTAATTAGTAATAATATGATATCTTAAAAATTTTTTGTATTAACATAACTTATATTTTGTCTCTATTATGTCTAAATCTTGCACCTCTATATCCCTAATATAAACTTAATCTAGTCATAGCATATGACATTTCTAATACATTGTTATTACCCATTTGACAATATTTTACTTTAAATTTTAACTCAATATTGTTAGTTATATTTGTCTGTAGATTTCTTCCTCTACTTTATCTCTCTGTGTCTTAGGCATCAAGTTTATATTTGCATCATAGAAACAGATGAGAAGTGTTATTTTTTTCCTTATCATTGCAAAAAATGTACATGGTATTAGAGTTAGTTGTTTTTTTAATGAGAGAAATCATTTGGTCTTACAATTCTTTTTTCCATATTTCAAGAATTATGTATATCTTGTTCATTTTTTTGGTTGTTGCTGTATTTTTATAAGTATTCATTTCTGTCTCCTAAGCTATTAATTTTTAAATGTATAAATGGGCAAAATAGTTTCTGTCAATTTCTTTTATTTTCTTATCAACTGTGATAAGTTTTACTTTTTTACTTTTTATATAAAAGCTTGGTTTATATCAAGTAAGATGAAGAAATGTATAAATCAAATAACTATGTATATCTTATAAAGGAACTCTTAAAGCAAAAAAAAAAAAAAAATACCAAAAACAGATTTACAAGTTTTATAAGTTAATTCTATTATATATTTGAAGATTAATTAATTCTAATATCAAACAAATCATTGGCAAGCATTTTGGTGAATTCTTTATTAGACAAATATGGCCCTGAAATCTAATCAAGGAGAGATAAAACAAAGAAAGGAACTGTAGATCAATAACCATAATGGATATCAATGTAAAACTACTGAATCAATGTTAGCAAAGAGGATACAGTGACATATTAAAAAGATTATGCAATAAGAATATTTGTAATAGAACTTGTATTAGAAATGTAAACTTTGTTCAATATTAGAAAAAATATGGCCTATTAATAAAATAAAAACATGTATCGAAAGTTGCTTTAAAAAAATTTTTAACAAAAAATAACAATGTCAGAAACATCAGAAAGCTTAGGAGTAAATGGACCTTTATTTGATATGATAAATAATATCTGTATTTAAAAAAAAAAAAAAGAACTAACATCATCTCTAATTTTAAAATCCTATTGATTATTTGCTATTAAATTACGTGTAAAATCAAAGCTATCCATTGTCACATTATTATTTTATATTGTGCTAAAAAATTCCTCCAAAAGAAAGAATAAAACAATAAAAAGAAATTGAACAAAATAGCATAAACAAAGGAAAGAATATTATTTTTATAGATTATATGATGGTTTATTTAGAACTAGCTAGAGATTCATAATTATAAAACCTATCTATGTACTCCTAGGGCATAAAATTTTCACAAACAAATGCAGAAAAGTAGAAATATTAAATATGTCCTTTACTGACCAAAATAAAACAAGATCATAACTTCTAACAAATTATAGGGATAAGGATTTGACCTGTGATTTTGTTAGTATAGGAAACTCCAAGATGAGGAAAGCACTACCTGTGCAGATCAGCACCTGTTATGGAACTTAGAGTTTTAGAAAGCCATCTAAAGTGTAGAAAGATTAGGTGAATTTTTCAGAATCACATAGCCAGTATTGTGTCAAAGTCCGAACTTGAACCCAATTTTCCTGGCTCCAAAGTTAGCTCCATGGCCACAATTATGATATTTCTTAGTATATCATATGCAAAATTAATAGAACCAACTAATCACTTCAATAAAGTAGTAAGTTATAAAAAAGCCATAAACATCATTAAACTTTCCCTATGTTACCAGAAAACATTGCAGAAAATATAGAAAAAATAGTTCAAAATATGTCAGTTCATCTACTAACATCTATGTCTATGACTACAAAACACTTTTTATAACCTTAAATGATTAGAAAAATATGAATTGCTCTTGGTTAGGTTGAACCAATACAATAAAAATGACAATATTATTCTAATTATTTTGGGGATTATGCATCATGTAATTTAAACTCTGGACTACCTTTTAGAATTAGACAAAATAAATAACAAAATTCATTTGAAAGAATAAAATGGAAATAGGTAAAATTCAAAAGTAGAGGAAGGAAAGCGATCTCTGTAAGTACCAGATCTCCAACTGTATTACAAAAGAGTAACCATAAATTATTTATAAAATAGTCTTTTAGACAAGCATACATTTGTCATTCAAACAATGTGGCCAGTCCATCATAGGGCTCTTTGCAGTAGAACACTGATGAACACATCAGGCTAAAATGCATAGGAACAAGCACACAAGCTTGCTTCCCTCCAGTGGTGACTAGGAAAATGTAAGAGTATCCTACATCATCCAGAACCCAGGCAAGCACCAAGAAATTGATGTATAGAATACTGATGATCTTTTACACCCATTTTGACAATTTCCTACAAGCCCTTATGAATGACAGTGTCAGAGGTCTTGGTTAGATTAATGAATATTACATATAGACTTCTGTTGTCCTCCTGGCATTTCTCCCAGAGTTGGTGGGCTGTTCCTCAGCCCTTTCTGAATCCATGCTGGCTCTCAGGTAGATGACCATCTTCCAAGTGAAGAATCAGTCTATTCAAAAGGACTCTGGGAAGAATTTTGCTAGTAATGACTAAGAGAGAAAACACCATTTGAATCTCACAGGATGATTTTTTTCCTTTACCTTTATATAGATGAACAATGAAAAGCATCCTGGAACTCCTGGGAAATAACCTTCTCTTGCCATACAACCCAGAAAATTTCAGTCCGCTTTTGTACATACAATGGCACCTCCACCCTATAAATCTCGGCTGGAATGGAATCCATACTAGTAATGCTACATTAGAGGAACTGAATAGCTTTCAAAACCTCTTCTCCGATGGGAAGTTTGACTAGCAAGTTCAACTTGAAGTATATGGTCAATGGCTTCCGTATTAATTGATGGTATTCTGTTGAGAACACAATGGAAGCCTATCTGTCCAGGATCATGTTTTTATAACTACTCAATTATGTGGCTCCATCAGTACTGAGTAATTGAAATGCATTATATGTCTTTGGTCCATACATAGCCTTCAGGGTATCATAAAAATTCTGTGGATTGTTAATATCACCATAAAACAGAATTTCAGTTGCCTTTTTACTGAGCCAAGAACATTACATCTCTCTAAGCTTTTGATGGAGTTAAATGTTCTCTTTTTAGAGCTAGAAAAAGAGATAGAAAAACTATCCTGTAGAGTTCTCATTTTTCATTTAGCAGCTTCTGAATTTCCCCACCATTTTTAAACCATTCTTGATATTTGCAAGTGTTCTGACGCAGATGAGTAAATAAGTGCTGTATATCAATAGCTGCTCACTCCTTTTCTGCTCCACTGCTGACCTTTGGGTCAAGTAGATATTCAAGTCCCAGAAGAAATACAATGTAGTAACATGGTGTATAATAAACCCAAGGATATCAACTACTGGAGCGAGATCTCACCCACTACTGGGAAAATGGAAATCAGACTAGCAGGAATCAGGTCTAGAGTAATATCTCACAATGGATACAATACCTAGAAAAAAGAAGTTAGATCATAAACAAATTAGAGAAAGAGAGGAGATATCTTTCACTAATATTGCTTAACCAAACAAGATAATCACAAAAGATAAAATGGACAATTTTTATTACATAAAATTGAAAAGTTTTTACACAAGCAAAATCAATGCAGTTATAATTTCAAAGGAAGAGAGAACTTAAATTTCTTTGTAGGACATCTCTCAGGTAAAAGACTGATATCCTACAAAATTGACCAAAAAAATAAAAAAACAAGGTTTTAAACAGATAGCACTCAAAATACAAAGTGCAACTTAATTACACCCATATGAAAAAATGCTCTAGATAACTCTTAAAAGAAATGCAGATTGAAATTATTCTGAAATGCAGTAATATCATTTACCTCATACTGACCAAATTGGCAAAGATGACAAAGAAAGAAAATGGCTAATGTTGGAGGAGATGTGAGAAAATAGAGACATTAATTCACTATTATTGGATCCAATAATGCACTAGTCCAGTCACTCTAAAGAACAAATTGGGACTATGCTCAACAAAAAAGCAAAAAGCTTTAAAACTGTGAATACTTTTTGACTCATTGATATCATTTATAGACTTTGGGTCTATATGCCAAAAAGAAGATCAAAGAAAGAGGAAAATGATTCTTATGCACAAAACTATTTATAGCAAGACTTTATTGTAGCAAAGAATGTGAAACTCTGGGGCGCCCATTAAGGAATGGTGAAACAACTTATAGTATATGAATATAACAGAATATTATTGTTATATGAAATGACAAATGGGGATGAATTCAGAAAAATTTGGGATGACTTGTAGAAACTGATGCATACTGAAATGTGTAGAATCAGGAAAATAATTCATTCAATGAATACAACATTGTAAAGAAAAATAATTTTGAAAGCTATAAGAATTCTAATCAATGCAATGACCAATCACTACTCTAGAAAATTGATGATATTTCCCTCCTTTTAGAGAGGTAGTGGAATGTAAGTGCAAAAAGAGACATATTTTCAGAAAAGGTCACTGTATAAAGTTGGTCTGATTTATTTACAAGGGAAGTATTTATTGTGGGGAAGGAGACTTTCAGAAGAGGGGAGTTATAAGAATAACAAAAAAAAAAAAGAAAGAAAAGATATCAATGAAATATAATATTGAGAAAGAAGTGTAGGAAAAGAGACAGAAAATCAGGGCAATATTGATACTATTTTGTCAAATTTAAATCATACTTTTAAAAATCTATATGTGAAAAAAATTCATGGTTTCCTATTCAATCCTATTTTTTATTTCTCTTAAATTTAATTTAATTTTTTTCCTTAATAGTATTTTATTTTTTCCAACATTTGTTTTTGTAAGATTTTGTAAGATTCCAAATTTTTCTCTCCTCCTTCACCTCCTCCCTCCCCAATTCAACAAGTAATCTGATATAGGTTAAACAGATACAATTCTTTTAAATATATATCCATATTTCAATCCTATTTTTGTTCCTTATATACAGAAATATTTATGTTTGCTGGTGTTTCCAAGTAACTACAAAAAAAAAAGAAAACTTGAAGAGGAGAGGCGAGTAAATAACCAATGACTTTCTAATCATTAAATGACATTTTCTTTATGTTTATCCTGCGAAATGTCCCTACTAACTGATGATACTCTCTCAGTTTTCCTTCATCCTAGCTATTCCTTCTAAATGTGTTCTCCAATAGTTTTTTTTTTCTTCCTCCTCCAGATTAGAGGTGGGGAGCTTCTGGCCAACAGGCCATAAAAGGTCCACAATATCATTTGCTAAGGCAACTGCAGGTGATGAAGAGCTGAAAGCTAGATATAACAACCTCCCACTGCTTTAGTTCTATAAGTTGATCATTTTATATGACTCACAAATGATGCTATAAATATCCAAAGGGCTCTTGGCAGAAAAAAAAGATCCCCTACCCCTGCCCTAGATGATGGTCCCCAGAATTTTGTTCTCATCCCTCTTCTCTCTCTACACTTTCTCCCTTAATGATTGCAATCAACAGAGAATTTTAATCTCACATCTATGTAAATTACTCCCAAGCCCCTATCTCCAGCACTAACTTCTCTTTCAAGTTCCATTATGTCTAAACACTTTTACTTGAATGTCCTGCTGGCACATAAAACTTAATACAACCAAATTTGAATTTTTCTTGCCCACAAAGCTGCTTCTCTTCCTGACTTTCTAGTTTCAATGACTGGCATTGCAATTACCCACAATACTATCTTTAACACATGCCTTTCTTTTGCCCCTGACTTTGTTAACACATCTGGTTGTTTCTGTTGGAACATCTCAAGGTCTCCTCTCCTCTCTGTTCTCACTGCTTCCAGCTTTGAGTTCACTCTACATATTAGTAATATATAACTTTAAAAAGCATCACATAATTGGTGTCATTGCCACTTCCAATCCATCCATCCTCTACACTACAGGTTAGTAGACTAACTTTTCTATGGTGCAGTTCTGATCATATCACCTTCATAGTTAAAACCCTTCAATGGCTTTGTATAACTACTGAAAGGAATCTGAACATGTTAGCCTGGAATTATGGCTTTACATGAACCTTGCGTATCTACTTTTATCTATCTTGCCAGCATTATTTCAAATGTCCTAATAGGTGGTAAGCACTGTAAGGCTAGAATCTTTTTCTGCCATAGTGACTAGAATCGCACCTTGTACAACAAATACCTTTTTGAGTCAATAATTGGTACAAGGTTTGATAGAATCAAAGCTAGAAGAGTACTGATATTCTCACTTTCTTTCTCTCTCTTTCTCTCTCTCTTTCTCTCTCTCTCTCTCTCACACACACACACACACACACACACACACACACACACACACACACACAGTGAATAAGCATCTGTAAATTAAAGGGAAACAAAGGTCAATCTAGAATGTTAAAACAATCAAAATTAGAGATAAAGGAAACTAAACTAAAATGCTTTAGAAAGCATTTGATTTGAATTAAAACTTCGGAAAGCAGAAAAGCTCCTAGTAATCAAATGCCTAAAATGATTCAAACAGCTTATAGCCTCTTTCTCTGACCTACCCATTCCTTGACAAAAGTAAGTCAAATCATATTTTTTAAAAGCCACATCTTTGAAGGTTCCCAGCAAGATCACAGCTCTGAATCCAATAATACTTGAGGTCATTCAATATTAACATCACTCAGTGTTCACAAGTTGATGGGGTTTGTTTTTCAACTCTTTTAGATACATCTTGAGGAAAGAGAAACCATGGAAGCAGAAGGCAGTGTTAATATGAATGGCAGCATATAAAGAAATTGTGACAGAGCACAGAATTATCACACTAAAGACACAAGCAGTAAAATATGGGTCCACAAAAATGGCACAAAGCACTGCAGGAATATAGCTAATTATGGCTAAAATACATCTAAGAATGATGGAACTTTGGGAAGGAGATAAAGTGGGGATTCTTCCTTATGAGGGTTAAAGGGTTATCACAAGCACAAGGGAAGCAGGAAATAGCCACAAATGAGTGGGATATGAGCAAAAGGTCAAAAGGATAGAAGAATGGCCAGGGAGACATGGGAATAAATGAGGTCAGAAATATAAAAGACAACAGATTTATAGTGGGTTCTGAAAAGGAGAATAAGATATTTGAACTTTGTATCAAGCAAGCATGAATATTCGAGGAATTCCAACTATGAAAACCAGAGCATTCCTTGAATAAGGCAAAAGCTCTTTTTTCATTCTACTAAGATTTAAAACGAATGCTCTAAGGGCCAGCATGACAGAAGAGAAAAAGGCATAAAATAAGTTTCAGGTTAACAATCCTGAAGAAATAGATAAGCATGTTCTTCAGGCTTTCCAGGAAATATTCTATCCTCCAGTTTCCAGACATACTAGATTAGCTAAAACAGTGGTAGATTTCACTTTCTTTTCCAGGGTAGTTGATTATTCAAGTTACTTTATGACCTCTATGGAAGTCCCACGCTAAGAGGTGATTTTAGGGATATTTGGCAGTGGCAGGTGGGGATGTGGTTCTTGTGCCTCATTCCTTCAAAACTGTGGGTTAACTCCGTAATATAAAGTTTGATTCTATAGAGACAGGAAAGGAAAGATTTGATATGATTCATTTCCCAGACTGTGTTTTCTTTCATCCCTGGTGTTCTATATCAATGTAAAGAAGAGTTGCCTAAGAACATTTCAATGGAAATATGCTACTTAGAAGGGACTTGTTTCTTCTTAACTCAGTGAGAATATTCTTTTCTATAAAGGGATTTAAGAGGGTACAGTAACACCACTCTAAATCTCATTCTCTTCTTTCTAATGAGATTTGACTTTCTAGATCCTAGCTATCAAGTAGCTGTAGGAATCTCCTAAAAGAGATCATTATAACTGTAATTTTTCTAGAAAAATCTCTATAATAGGAATAGTCCCATAGAGGAGCAGTAAAGGCTAGTAGAAAGCCGGGAAGATGAAGAGTGGAATAGTTTTACACAAAAGCCAAGTTTTGATTAGTGTTTCCTTTTTTCGTACTCTTTCTCTTTTTCCCCTTTCTTCCCTTCTGTATCCCTCTTTTTCTTTTGTTATTTTTCTTCTTCCACTCCTCCCTTCAACCAGTGCTTCATCTAAAAATAGAAATTTTGCTATATACTACCCTGCCTTTAAAACTTCTGAGCTAGTAGGTAAAATGTAAATCAACATTTTATATATTTATCTAAAACTCATTTCTGTACCTGAAATGAAAGACAGGCTTTATTGACTGACCCTCACACTTCACTTGCTAAATAGAGAAGACTGTTCTCTCATTCTGAGCTCATTAGATTCATGCCTGGAAACGTTTTATGGTTAGTCCACTTGAATGGAGTTTGCCAAAAGGGATGGAATTCTGATTGTTTATCTACAAAAATCATCATGTGCAAATGGTTTTATTCCTAAGAAACTGGCTTTATTAGAAAAATGGAACATAATGCCCTGAAAAATTTTAATCGATTCTTTCTTTGGCAGATGTTTTTGGTAGTTAGAAGTTTACTATTTTGATCAGCCATGCATTTACAATTTGAGTTTATTATTTTCTTCCTATACAAAATAGATAATGCCCAATAAAAATATAATGAACAAGAGCCCTAGTTCATTGTCACTAATTTACTGTGTGACCTTGAATAAAACCTTTCCTCTCTTTGGGCATCTGCAGGTTTCAATAGTATCCTCCACTTCTGTGACCTTGGACAAGTCCCTCATCCCAGCTGGACCTACAAGGACTACAATCTCCTACCCCTTTATGCTTTTGGGGAGGCTCAAAGTCTGAGTAACTCTGTCAAAGCAAGGTGGAAGAAGCAACCTGAAAGGCCTGTCTTTTGCCCAGCAGCAAGTTTGAACAACTAATTGCCAATTTCTTAGGCATTCCTTCCAGCATGAAGCACCAATCTACAACCTTGACCTATACTCTAGGGTGTAAGGCAATGGGTGCTCTGTTGCCTCCTTATAATGCCTAGTTCTGTTTAACCCAGAAAAAAAAAAAAAAGAAAAAAAAAAAACCTCTAAAATTCCATCTGGCTTTGTCAGTTTGGGACCTAATTTCACCTGGTATCTCAGCAAAACTGCCCTATATCCTTGCTCCCTGCTAACCCTACCTGCTTGCTTGCCCATTTCCCTCTAATGCTTAGGTTTTGTCTCATAGTGCTCATGGCCCACTTTTGTCTTACAGTGCTCACGCCCTAGTCCCACACCAATTTTCTTTCAACAGTTGACCAGAGCTAGAAGTAAAAGTCCTGGAAGTCTTAACAACTTCCCAAATATACAGCACAGAGTAGAAACTTTTGTTCTGCAGTAGAGTCCCACTCCTTTCTCCCAACTTGTAGGTGTGATAAGAGATCTGTCCGACCATGTGTCTCTCGTGGGGAGTTTATTGTTTTATCTTGTATTGCATTTTAGCATCCTGACTCTCACTCACACTACATTAAGTCAAGATAGCAGTTTAATCTGTAAAATGAAATGGTTTGCCTAAGAACCTGTGACCTATGGTATAAATGATTTTAAGGTCCCTAGCAACTCCAATATTTATGACTTTATTTCCCTGCAAGGGTAGGGTAGGTTCTGATCCTGTGATTTCACTAGTACCGTGTTTCCCCGATAATAAGACCTATCCTGAAAATAAGACACCCACATACTCTTTAATATTCCGCTAAAATAAGCCCTCCCCCGAAAATAAGCCCTATCGAACTTACTATGGAAACGGTCATCATGGTGATCCCCTGCGCTATATGCTGCGTAGCGGTACCTTCAGTAAGCAGCGCCGCCCTCCCCTCCCGGGTGAAACGCACGTCGCGCTCCGAGCTGCATCCAATCAGAGCTGCAGCAGTGAGCAGGTCATCCTCTTCTTCCCTGGTGATTTGCTTGCTGGCGCTACTGAGAGCAGCGCCGCGGAGTAGAGCTGAGACAGGACCATCTAAAAACTCGGTAAGTTCAGTAAGCGATGGAGAATAAAATAAGCACTCAGGGGGCATGATGGAGGCTAAAAGGGGCATGATGGAGGCTAAAATGGGCTGATGGAGGATAAAAGGGGCATGATGGAGGCTAAAATGGGCATGATGGAGGATAAAAGGGGCATGATGGAGGATAAAATAAGCCCTCCCCTGAAAATAAGCCCTCTGGTGTTTTTTAGTCAAAAAAATAATAAGACAGTGTCTTATTATCGGGGAAACACGGTAATAGAAACTCTCTAATGAGGAAACTCTCTTTATCATTGCAGATCAGCAAGTGCTCTGAAACTTGAAAGATGTCGAAGGCAGTTTTGATTAAACAGTTCTTCCTGACTCTGAGGTCAGGTCTCTATCCACTATTTCAAACTGGCTTCTTCATAAACTAAACAATTTTGATATAAGTAAAACTAATAGACAGTTTTGAAAGTCTAAGCAAAAATGAGAAGCCAAGTCTGTCTCTAATGCCTCCCAATATCACTTTGTGTTCTCTCTCTCAACCAGCCCAAGTGCTTTTATGTTGTTGATACTATAGACTCCCATCAGTCCCCACTGCCCTCTCAACCAGGACTATACTCTGGGCTCCAAAGCTACTGATGAGGTTTGGCAGAGAGCAGAGAGTTGTGGGAACCCCTTCTGGTCAGCGCAGATCTTTCGTAAAAGAATTTACGAACCCGAAAAGTTAAATTGGCAAAAAGAAGTTTATTGGCACTGAGAAGTCAGCTTTTGCTAGGAGGCTAACTTCCTCAGTGGCAAGGTCCTGACATAATAGCAAAGTCTAGCAGAGAAATCTTGGCAGAGAGATAAAGAGGAGTTAACGCTGAGAAAAGGGTGTCTTCTTGATGTGGTTTGAGTAGTCTCAATTCCTGGTGGTCTAGAGGTTAGTGGCAATAAGAGAGTTGTTAAGAATCTCCTTTAAATCGTCTGCAGGTTTTAGGAGTGAAATAATTCACTCATTCCCGAATTATTAATTGCAAAATGAAAGTTTATTGTTGGATAGAAATCAGTTTCTAGTGGAAAATGGATTTTTGACACTGAGAATGCTTTCTCAGTGGACAGAAGGTCCTGGCAGCTGAGTGAGCTACCTAGGTCCATCTGCAAAGGCTTTAGTTGAAGGAAGCTGTTGTATTGGATATCTTGGAGGGGAGCTAGGACAGCCCGAGCAGGTCAGATCGAGGGGGAGAGTAGAGCTGGAACAGATCAGATCAGGATTCTTGGTAGGGGCTTAAATTCTTATCAGTTTTTCAGCCAGGATCTCCTATTGGAATTAACAACACTTCAAAGGGATGCTTTTTGACCAGGATTTCTAATTGAATCAAAGGCTCTGGCATCCTGGAAAGATAACTTGTCTGGGGAAGATATGCCTTCCCCAGGAGGAGCTGAGAATCTGAAAAGGATCACAGATCAATAGGAAATAGTTTCTTAAAGGGCCCACAACCTGCTTCATCCTCAGTGGGCAAGGGGTTCTGACAGGCAGCTATGCCAAGGAAAGGTCCCTTGGCCTGGCATGTTCCTAATTTTGGCTCTCTGCAAAGAAATGAGCCCCAAAGTTGCTCTTTTAAGAGAGATTTGAGACTAAAGTTTCAATTGAATGAGGTTACTGCCCTCAGGCCTAGATTTTTAGTACAATGGGACCATTTATTGGGAGTGGTCCTGAGCTAATCTTCAGCTCCATAGGGGTCCATAGAAATCTAGATCTCCAGCTAAATGAGATTATACTTAAGTTTAAGCTAAGTAGGAGTGATTCTGGACTCAACTAGTCCCACCAAGATAATAGGATGAAACCACTTTATCTTGATTCCCTAAGGCAGGCCTCTCCCAGAAGAGTTTCTCAAACATTTATCCCAAAGTCAGGACAGTTTCAGGATTCCCCCATCACTACCATTCCCCTGTTCCTCTTTATCATTCAGTCAATCAACTGACAAACATCTAAAAAGGCGATACTAATACTTTAAGTCCAGCTTCATAGGGAATACACAAAGAATTAGATACCATTCTGGCCCTCCAAGAACTTACCAATTAGTAAAAATAATTAAGAGAGAATGGAAATAGGAACATGCCAGTGTTAAGAAACAGAGGAGCCCAGATCCCCTACAAACACTTCATTAAAACTCTAAAAATGTATCAGAAGGCAAAATGATAAAAATTGAAGAGAATTAACTAAAAATTACTCTAAGACTACAAAAAAGAGCATGAGAATTCTGTGGAATCATGGACTAGAAACAAGGTAGTCAAAAAGCCCAGACCTATAGCAAAAAAAAAAAAAAAAAAAAAAAAAAAGTGCCAGAGTTACTTATTTTATATAGTTCTGTAGCAACTTTCCATTCTTAGCAAAAAAAAAAAAGGCAGTCCAGTCCAAGGATGTAGTAGGGTGATCAAGGAGCCTAATCTGTAGCAGAAGACAAAATCAGCTAATCACCCAGACAGCCTACGTCTGAATCACAAAGACAAGGTTAAAAGAAGTCCTGTAGAAGGTAGGTCTAGTCAACCATTGGACTTAGAAGCAATCATGCCCTACTCACATCATACGAGAATGGGAGTGGAATTACAATGAAGGTGAAGCCCTCAATCTGGAAACTAAGATTGGAGATATGAGTAAATAATGAATGGGTTAAAAAAAAAAAATGAACATAAGGAAGAATTATTTGATAGCAAGAAAAATCTAAGGGACAATATCGGAAAATAGCAACCTCATAGTGAGTCCAGGTAAAGTCTCAGAGAAACAATTTGGTAGCTAAGACTACAAAAGAATCTGGAAGAAATCAAAAGAAGACTATCTAAAAAGGAAAAGAGTGACAAGAAAAATACCTTAGAAGAGATAGTAGAAAAACCTACTCAAAATTTGAACTCCCTGAAAATGAGAATGAACCAAATAGAAGATAAAAACTTCATGAGACAAGAAGAAATAATTTAACAAAATCAAAAGATGAAAAAAAAAAGACTATATAAGGCATATGTTATCAGGTCAAGGAGTAGTAATTTCAGAATTATTGAACTTGAAAACTATGAAAAGAAAAAGATGCCAAATTTAAAGAAATGAAAACTGTTTAGATAAAAAATAAAAACAAAAATAATACACTGACCATCACCCAAAATGAGTTATAAAATGAAAATTCCAAGGAACAACACATACAAAATTCCAAATCAGAGAAAGTAATCAAAGCAAGTAGTTAAGGACAAATCATTTAAGTACAGCTAGCCACAATCAGGATTATACAATCAAGATTATCTGAAAACTGCTAGTATAACAAAGAAGAGAATTTCAAAAACGATACTACAAAAGGTTAAATAAAAAGGCTTACAACTAATAGGAGAATGTACCATTAGGGGAACAGTGTTTTTCAAACATTTTTAATAAAAATGGTCAATTAAATGGCAATGTAGAAGACAAAATAAACAGAAAGATGTACATATTTGGTCTACTGGAATGGACTATGTGAGGATGAATTATCTACATTCATGCAAAGAAACATGTCCCTTCAGAATCCTATTGAATTCAAAGGTCATAGAAAAAGTAAAACATGATAAGCAAGTGATTGGAAGGGAGATAAACCGGAAGAGTGGTTAAAAAAAGGAAAAATAAGCAACCAATCTTGAGAAAATACAATAATTATTTTAAAATGAAGAAATCAAGTGTTTATTAAATGCCTATCGTGTGATAAGTACTATGCTAAACATTAGAAATATAAGTAAAGGCAAAAATGTGGTCTTCAAAGTACTCCCATGTAATGGTGGGAAACAACATGCAAATATTTATGTAAAATACATATATACATATATGTATTTCCTATTGAAATTCCCTAATGAAAGTGAAAGCAAGATAATATTTCTATAGCATGCTCTAGAAATAATGAAATTAATAGCAAAAACTTCAGAATGATTCAGAAAAAAAAATTCATTTTGAAAAACAAAAATAGATATTAAAGTATACATTGAAAGAGAATTGAGAATTGACAAAGGAGAAATAAAAAAGATAAATGTAACTATAGAAAATATGGGATATACACTAAAGAATCACATAAAAAGTAAAGTTGGTTCTTTAAAAAGAATGGCGGAACTAGAACTTTTTTTTTTAAATACAGAAATTGAAAAAAATCTAAAAAAGCAATAAAGTCCCCAATGTATGTAACATATAAATTATATACAAGTTAAAGTGATTAATTTTGATGATAGATTATGCAAAAAAACCACTTAGGGTTCTCAGCAAAATTTTAAAAACCTAAAACCTCTAAATATCATACATAAGGAAAAATATAAAATAGTTGTCCAAACTTTGGAAACAAAAGCCAAAGAATAACTTGCGGAATCTATGGAATACCAACATAGAGAAACACAAAGTTTAATTCACTAGTAAAAGTATAACTAAAACTATAAAGGTAGAATATTAACATCAAATAACAAATATTTCAGGAAGCCCGAAAATAATGCCCTCTAGCTACTAGAGAAAACTAATTCAAACCATGTGAAAATGTTCTTTTTGGGGGGCAGCTAGGTGGCGCAGTGGATAGAGCACCAGCCCTGAATTCAGGAGGACCCGAGTTCAAATCTGGTCTCAGACACTTAACACTTCCTGGCTGTGTGACCCTGGGCAAGTCACTTAACCCCAGCCTCAAAAAAAAAAAAAAAAAGAAAGAAAGAAAGAAAGAAAATGTTCTTTTTTTCTGAGGATTATAGGAAGAAATTGGAATATGTCATTTTGAACAGGAAAGGAGTTTGATTTTTCAACCCTAATTAGCATCTTCAAATCTGTAGCTAATAATTAATGAAAAAGTTGAAGTTTCAAAAAAGAAGTTGACTAATTCCTTCAAAAGAAAGACTAGTTAGCAGAATATCCATATGCAAACATCTCAAAGAAAAAAAATACAAGAAAGGTAACCTAATAAGCACAATGGATAAGAAAAAAAAATGAAATCAATACTTTCATGCTTCTAGAGAATAAAAAGGGGACATCTAAGGGCAAAATGCCTGAGATGATTAGAAAAAATATGGAGAAAAAAGAAAGATAAGAAGTAATATTATGTGGACTAAAAAACATTCAAAAAGAATAATTGGAGGGGAGGGAGGAATGCAGAGGAAATTATTTAGATAAGGAGAAAAGGCAGAGCTAAAGAAAATTTAGAGATGTATTGCATTTACATTGGACTTTAGATGAGGGAGATTTAATTGATGGTCATGGTGAGATTTTGGCAAGGCACTCTTTAACCTGGCTCCCTAGCCTGGGGTAGCCAAGCCAAGCTGATGGATAGCTGAGAGAGGTAAGAAGTTTGGTAGTGAACACGTGGGTCTTCAGACCAGGTGTTCATTAGGGAACTAACAAGTCAGGGCATTATGGGAGTAGGTATAATAAAGGCTTTTAAGATTACCTGTGGCTGTTCTTGAGCGCCCTACCGGTTATTAAACTACTATTCAAGAAATTGTGGCCAGAGACCTTTGAAGGCCTCAGAGGAGGCGAGCCGGGTAGAGTTGACACTGCAAAGGTCAGTGGTCAAAGGTACTCTGTTGGGCCTAGGATAGACTAGTAATTGTTACTGCCAGGGAGGGCATGTTACAGACAGAAAAGGTAGAGTTGAAAGAAATTCAGAGAAGCACTTGAAATTCAGCCTCTCAGCTTGAGAAGGAATAAGGATGTGGGGTTTAGGGGATGGTCTTTCAATCTGCTTGAGGTACAGTGGAAGAGTAGGAATGTTACATTGAGAGAAAGGGACATGAGGTGGGTAGGACATGAATTATGTTCCAACCACTGAAAGAAAATACTTTGGGGATATATATTTTATTCAAGAGAGAGAAAAAGAGACACAGAATCAGATGGACAGACAGATCATTTGAACAAGTAGGCACATCAGGAGACCTTTTTCATTCAGACACAATGCTTTTCAATACCATATCCCATCCCAAGTAATAATGTTTGCATTCCCAAGGGCATCTGGCATATAGATAGCTGTCTGGACAGACAAATGAACACTATTAAAGAGACAGAAATTACTGTTTCCATATTTATCTTTATTGATGTTTTGGATAATTTTGATTTGATCTTCTGATTTTTTTGTAATCACATGAAATGGTAAATTTTGTTTCAGTCCTTAATTTTGATTTGCTACATGTTTCTGTGTTTCAAATGTGTCTTGTATGTGCAATATTGTTTTTATTTTCTGTCCTTTTAAATTTCATTTATCCAATTAGATTTAAGACTATAATTATAAATTTGTATTTTTAATGATTTTGTGATGGTTCTCCTCCATATGATCTCTGAAGGAAAACTATGCAATGGAAGATTTGGAAAAAAAATTTGTTCATGCCATAGAAATGTTGGGCAAATGTTGCATTTTTTAATATCTCTTTGTAAAAGCTACCTGTTGTTAAGTAGTTAAATATAACTGGGGTGCAGGTTACTATTTCTAATAAATGTGGGGAACACAGCCAGTAGGTGCTCCTACCAATGACAACAGAAAAGTACAAACTCCTAAGGATACCCAAGAATCTTGAGGGGACTTTCTGATCCTGAGAGAGTACGACTTGAGTGTATTTGTTATATTAATTTGATTCCAGCCTTTCCCTAGATACTTTTTTACACTCCTGTTCCTTATAGTAACCCACCTTAAGTTCTTCCTCCTCCTCCCCCTTTTCCTCTTCCTCCTCTTTCTTTTTCTCCTTCTCCTCCTCCTCCTCCTCTACCTCCTCATATCTCTTTTTCCTTTTTATCTTTCTCTTTCCCAACTCAGATAAGACTTTGGTTCAGAATCTTCTTTTACATCTCCCCTCCTCTCCAATTTACTTTCTTAAACAGAGTAGTATCCATTTGCAGTGTCCTTGTCTCAGAAGTTTTAATTTACTTACATTCTTATTTCTTTCCCTTTCTATTACTGATGCTAATCTATGGCTTGTGGTTTTTGTGCTTAACACATTATTATTATTATTTGTTTTCTATCTTTCAAAGTAGGGCTTCTGGAAAGCAAAAATCTTTCTCTCATTTTTATCCAAATCCAATAAATATTCAGTATTTACTATGTGCTAGGCACTGTACTAAATGTTGGTGATTCAATTAATGAAAAGAATGCAACATTTGCCCAACATTTCTATGGCATGAACAAATTTTTTTTTCCAAATTTTCCATTGCATAGTTTTCCTTCAGAGATCATATGGAGGAGGACCATCACAAAATCATTAAAAATACAAATTTATTATTATAGTCTTAAATCTAATTGGATAAATGAAATTTAAAAGGACAGAAAATAAAAACAATATTGCATATACAAGACACATTTGAAACACAGAAAAATAAGGACTGAAACAAAATTTACCATTTCATGTGATTGCAAAAAAATCAAAAGATCAAATCAAAATTATCCATAACATCAATAAAGATAAATATGGAAAACTACATCATGCCTAAAGTCACCAGAAACAATGAGACAAACATCAAATGGTATAATATTTAAAATTCTCAAAGGAAAAGCTCATTGAATTGCAAAAAATCACAGATAACACTAATAATAAGAGAAGATATTAATGATCCTCTTCCAGAGCTGTATAAGCATAACAAGAAATTCTCATAAAAAGTAAAATGAAACTGAACAGATTGGTGGGGAAAAACATTTTAAAGACAAACAGTGATTACTGAATGCAAATATTAAAACACAAACATTACTTGGCAAGACATGATATTTGAAAAATGTATCATTTCCCAGGTGTAAAGAAATCACAAACAAATGGAAAGGTACACATTTTTCAGAGATCCTAAATTAATATTATTTAATAATTAAAACATCCTTTTTTAAAAAAACCTTCACTTGATCCTTCTGATATCATCCTATATTTATTCTTCCCTATGTGACAAAAGACCTTGAGAGGGTGATCCATAAAGAAGCCCTTATTTCCTCTTCTCTCACTCTCTTAACAATCTATAATTTATGTTGGTTGAGTTGTGAAATGATCCAACCATTCTGGAGAGCAATTTGGAACTATGCCCAAAGGGCTATAAAATTGTGCATACCCTTTAATCCAGCAGTGTCTCTACTGGGTCTGTATCCCAAAGAGATTATAAAAAAAGGAAGAGAGACTACATGTGCAAAAATGTTTATAGCAGCCCTTTTTGTAGTGGCAAGGAACTGGAACTAAGTGAATCCCCATAAGTTGGAGAATGGCTGAACAAGTCATAATATAAGAATGTTATGGAATATTATTGTTCTATAAGAAATGATCAGGAGAAGGATTTCAGAAAAGCCTAGAGAGACTCACATGAACTCATGCTGAGTGAAATGAGTAGAACCAGGCTATCATTGTACATAGCGATAATAAGATTATGTGATGATTAATTCTGATGGACTTGGCTCTTTTCAACAATGAGGTAATTCAGGCTAATTCCAATAGACATGTGATAGAGAGCTCCATTTGCCCATTTGCATCCAGATGCAAGACTATGGGAACTGAATGTGGATCACAACCTAGTATTTACAGTACATATTTATGGAAAAATACTAAAAGCTTTCCTTTTTAAAACAAAAATCTATTCCCTATTATTGTTCTATAAGAACTGACCAGCAGGGTGTTTTCAAAGAGGCCTGGTGAGACTTACATGTACTGATGCTGAGTGAAGTGAACAGAACCAGGAAATCACTGTACACAGCAACAAGATTAGATGAAGAAGAATTCTGATGGACGTGGCTTTTTTCAACAATGAAATGACTTGAGACCAGTTCCAATGATCTTGTGATGGAGAGAGCCATGTGTACCCAGAGAAGGGACTGTGGGGACTGAATGTGGATCACAACATAGCATTTTCATTCTTTTTGTTGTTGTTTGCTTGAATTTTGTTTCCTTATTTTTTTCTTTTGATATGATTTTTCTTGTGCAGCATGATATTTGTGGAAATATATTTAGAAGAATTGCACACGTTTAAGATATACTGGATTACTTGCTGTACAGGGAAAGGGATAGGAGAAGGAAGAAAAAAAATTAACAAAAATTTTGCAGGAATGAATGTTGAAAATTATCCATGTATATATTTTGAAAATAAAAAGCTTTCACTAAAAAAAAAAAAAAAAAAAAAAAAAAAATCTATTCCCTAGTCTTTTTATTTTCTTTTTTTCATCTTCTAATTTTCATATAATCTTTCATATTTATTTTAGATTACTATATTTTTTAGTTTTAAAAATGAATACTTGTTAATTTTGTTTTTCCATTGTGTTAAGATATGTTCTCAAAATTATAATTTTCCTCTATATATTTCTTTTGCTGAAACTCAGAAGTTCTGGCATATTGTCTCATTATCACCTCTTTCACATGGTTAGTAACTGTTTCTATAATTTGCTTTTTGACCCACTTATCATTCAGTGTATCATTTTTATTTCTCTCTTCAGGTCTTTGCTTGTATTTCCTGTATTAATCATTACTTTTATTGTGTCACATTCTGTAACATACCATAAGTTGCAGAACAGCAGCCAATCTCTATTAGAAAAGAAGAAAGCTTTCTAAATTGATTGAAATCATAAGTCTGGGCAAAAAATGGTGGAGAATGGTGAGGGGAATTATGTGTCTACAAAGGATATTTAGGTAAATATATCTTTTATATCAAGTTATTTCTCTGTGCCCTACAACATGATCCATTTTTGTAAAGGTATCATTTGGTGCTAATAAATAGGCATATTATTTAATGTTCTAATTCAGAAGACATTATAAAGCTTTTAGCTCAAAAACTTCCAGTGATTTAAGTTAAATATTTTTCTTTTCATTTATCTGTTAGATTTGTCTAATTCATTCCAAAATACCTGAAAAAAAGATGTTTATGTACTGATACAGAATGAAGTGAGTTATTGTACAGTTACAGCAATATAATGATGATCTATGGTGAAAGATTTAAGTTATTCTGATCAATCTGAGAATCTAAGACAATTCCAAAGGATTCATGATGAAAAATGCTATCCATTTCCAAATAAAGAACTGACAAATTGAATGCAAATTAAAGTAATTTTTTGCTTTATCTTGCTTTTTTCTTTTGCAATATAGTTAATATGGAAAAGGTTCTGCATGATTCCTACATGTATAATTGATACCATATTGATGGCCCTCTCAATGGATGGAGGAGGAATTGAAAAGAAAGAAAATTTGAAGTAAAATCTTAAAAAAAAACATTTAAATGAATAATAATTTTGTTAAAGGCATTAAAAAGTTTCCCAAAACTTCTATGGTGTTATTATTTTTCTTGTTGTTGTTGTTGTGTAACATTCTTTTTTCATTTTAAGTTCCACATTCTCTCCCTCACTCCAATCTCTCCTCTGCCTATTGAGAAGTCAAGTAATGTGATATTCATTGTACATATAATTTCAATCAAAACATTCTTCCACAGTAGCTATGAGTCAGGAAAAAAAAAAAAGAAAGAAAAATACAATGGAAAAAATATGCCTCAATCTGTTTTCAGATGTCATCAGTGCTCTCTGGAGATAAGATTGCATTTTCCATAATAAACTCTTTAAAATGACAGTATAACATTGTTTCTTTCCATAAAAGTAGCTAAGTTATTTGCAGTGGATAATCATTACAATATTGCTTTACTCTGTTCAATGTTCTGGTTCTGCTCACTTCATTTTGCATCAGTTCATATAAGTCTTCCCAGGTTTTTTCTAAATCCATCCCCCTTGTTATTTCATGTAGCACAATAGTATTTCTTTACAATCATAGCATTGCTTGTTCAGTCATTCTCCAATTAATGAGCATCCTCCAATTTCTAATTTTCTGCCACCACAAAAAGAGCTGCTATAAAGATTTTTGAATATATAGGTCTTTTCCCAGTTTTTTTTTTTTTTTTTTTTTTTGCTATCTTTACTATATATGCTTAGTTGTATTACTGCTGAAGCAAAGATATGAACAGTGTTATGTTATTTTGGCCATAGTTTCAGATTGTTTTCCAGAATGATTGGACCAGTTCACAACTCCATCAACTGCACAGTTCACAACTGCACCATAGGTGCACATATTTTTCCACACCCCTCCAGTATGTCATTTTTCTTTCCTGTGTTAGTCTGATATGTGTGAGGTGGTACTTCAAATTGTTTTAAATTGAATTTCTCAAATTATAAATGGTTTAGAGCATTTTTCACATAACTATTGGTAGATTTGATTTCTTCTCCTAAAAACTGTCTGTTCTTTTTTGACTATTCATTAAGGAATTGCTCTTATTTTTATAAATTTGGCTCCATTCCCTATAGCTTTGAAAAACAATGACTTTATAAGAGAAATTTGCTTTACTCCATTGTCTATGGTATCTTTTATAGCAAAAGGTAGTTTCCCTAATTATCTTTTAACTAAGTCTGTTTTTACTTTTCATTTATCTGAGATCATGATTGCTACCCTTGCATTTTTTTTTTGCTGAGGTAATTGGGGTTAAGTGACTTGCTCAAGATCACCCAGCTAGGAAGTGTTAAGTGTTTAAGCTCAGATTTGAACTTGGGTCCTCCTGACTTCAGAGCTGGTGCTCTATCCAATGCATCACCTAGCTGCCCCATACCCCTGCATTTTTTTTATTTTAACAAAAGCATAGTAGATTCTTCTCCCTTTTAAAAATTCTCTGTCTTTAAGTTTCAAGTATATTTTTATAAACAACATATTGCCAGATTCTTGTTTCTAATCATTGACTATTTTGTCTTATGTATCCAATCTATTCCACTAATCCATCTCTCTATTTCTTAGCCAGTACCAGATAGTTTTGTTATTTACTACTTAAAATATAGCTTGGGATCTTGTATTTCTAAGCATCATTCTTTGCTAATAAATGATTTCAAATTGTCTTCTGTTGTCTTGATCTTCTCTCTCACCACAATAACTTTTTATGATCAGGTTCTTTTTTTTCATTGTTTACTTATTATTCTAGCCTCTTACTTGACTTTAAACTTTGTGTTAGAGTAGGGCTTTGCTTATCTGAAGGATGGGAAGGGAGGTGACTATCTGAAGTTTTAGGCCTTTTATCCTGCATTTTCACAGCTAGTTTTTAGTACTTTCAAAGTGTTGTGATCTGGGGGGGAGGAAGGGGAGATGAAGTCACTGGTCACCTGTTCTTCATTCTAATCTTTACGCAAGAAAAACCCATGCTTTTGTGACCAAAAGCATTAGTGCCATCTTCCCTGGAACTGCTACCAGGACTGAGGGCTCTGCTTCCTCTCCTCCCTGAAATTGTGACCTGATACAGGATGATGGGGCAATAGAATTGCCCAACAGTGTCCCATCCTATTCGCAATGCCCACAAAAAGGTCTCCTATGATTTCTTTCTGAACAGTTGACCAATCCCTCTACCATATCTGAGTGGTAAGAGCTCCTTAAACGCTGCTTCTGTTGCTGTGGTCACCACAACCACAGCCTCCAAGGCTTACAGCTAGCGTTACCACTGTCCTGAGCTCTGGGCCAGTCCCTACCCCAGCATTAGAGACTATTTCCTACCTCCTAAGTTTTGGAGAACTAGAAAATGTCTCTTCTCAGCCTTGACTTTTGATTGGCTCTGTTATTCCAAATTTGATTTGATGCATTGTTTGAAAGTTGTTTGGAGGGGAATGTTGGGAAAGTTCTGCTTGGATGTCAATGACTAATTAAAGAGAGGACCAAGCATTCAGGAACTGCAGTATGATTACTAAAATCAGAGGGATTTTTTTGGAGGGGCAGGAGATCAGAGAACAGAGGGGAAGAAGTGCTCATTCCACAACATGTAGAAATCATCTCCCAAATGGAAGCTAAATGTTGTAATTCCCTTGCTTACTTATAACTTGTTTAACTCCATACAATATCATTTCTCTTCTTGTTTAGTCACTGATTCAATATTTCCCAGTCACTTGGCTGCCATTTCTCCTTCATGAAGGCATCTAGCTTTAGGCCAGTGGAGTCATACATCCTGTATCTGAATGGAATAATTCCTAGATTTCTCTGTGGATGACACTGTCTCTCCTCTAACCCCAACTTTTACCCAGAAGCTGGGCAGAAGGAGCAGATAGGCAACATTTTCCCCTATCTCCCACTTAATCTCAAGTAACCCACATATTCTACTCCCATATGGTCAAGATCCATTCTTCTTCCCTCTGTTGCTGGACCTTCACTGGCTTTTACCCAAACAAACAAGGACAAAGGAAAATATGAACATTTCTGTCCTTTAAACATAATTTGCATTCTTGTCTCTCTGCTTTTGCTCATAATATGCCTTATTCAAGCAATTTTTTCCTCTCTGACTTTATCTATTGAATTCCTTTCCATCTTATAAAGACCAAATCAGATGTTAGCTCCTCAATATAACTCTCCCTGATTCTTTCACTGGCAATGAACTTTCTTTTCATGAACCATAGGTTGAACTTTGTTTTTGTAATCCCTTGAGGCAATCATCATATAATATTGTATATTATAGTTATATTTGTATAAGTTACATTCTACTTCTGGGCTATAAAGACATGGATGGTGTTTTATCTAAATTATCTCTCTCTCCCCACCCCATCCCATTGCTTAGTACACTTTGTTGCACAAAGTAGGTGAATGGTGACTGCTAAAGAAATAAATCCTTCTAGGACCAGGTCAGAGATCAGTATCTGGTAAATCTTTTTGTGATATCCAAGATCAACATTCTTTCCAACCTTATAAAGATACCATTTAGAAACATACGTGTGTGTGTATGTGTGTGTGTGTGTGTGTATGTGTGTGTGTGTGTGTGTATGTGTAGAGAGAGAGAGAGAGAGAAAGAGACTTTGCAATCTATATCCTTTTTTACCTTGTATAATCATATTGCTGTATTATTCTTATATTTTTAGCTTTTTAAGACAAGACTGTCTAAATGATCTTTGTACCTTTCCACCTTTGTCATCACCACAGTATTTTGCACAGAGTAGGTACTTATTAAATGGTTGTTGAATTGAATTGCTGAACAAAATTTAGGAATCATTTATATGTAAAATTATATTATGCTCTTTGTTGGAACAAACCACCCTTTGTGCTAGTTCTTGCTTAAACAAGGTCATGTTTTTATGACTATGAAAAGTTATGATATTCACCACAGGTAATGTGCATAAAACTTTCTAAGATCAGCAAGATGCAAAGGGCACATTCAAATAAGAACTGTATACATTCCCTGTACAATATATTATAATGAAAAGATTTAACTTTAAATCTAGAGAAGGTGAAAATTATGTATTCTACAGGAAGTTCAAACTCACCATAGTAAACATGGATTGGTATCATGTTAATCCACTAAACATAGAGCATAAAAAAGAAAAAGCAACATAAGTATTACACAGTATTTTGAATGCAAACTTACCCATAACAAAACAAAACAAATAAATACTTTTATTAGTCTTGTCTTGTTTTGTTTTGTTTTTTATAGTGGAACAAAGGAATCTCAGAACATTTAACAAGTAATTGTGCTTTAAGAGGAAAGAAAATGTTTTTAATTTAAGGTTAAATGTATTGGATGTAACCATCAATTCTTCAAAGCAGTAGAATGGATCTGCAAATTATAACCTTTCCATGTAAAGGGAGAAAGTACTTTCTGTCTACATTTGGAGAAAATCATATGCAAATGTGCACACATGCACAAAGAATACAAATTTGGGGACTTTTCTATATTAGAACTGAAGAAAATATTAATAATGAAAAGTTGTTGGGATTTTTTTAAAAGTTGTAATCAACTATCTAAGACTATAAATTGCAGAGAAAGTGTCCATCTCCAGGAGTGAAGGGAGTTTCTGCACTGTGAGTTTTCTATACCAATGAAATCAACTACTTCAATCCAGTTGAGACATTTTATTATAAATTCATACATCGAAAAGGACACTTCTCTGAATTTCAAAAATACATGCTTCCATATATTTTCAACAGGACATCTTTTTTCAATGCTATTTCTGTGCTTTTGAAAAGGCAGGTTTTACTAGGGCTATCAAAATAGCTTTATCATTTTCTTTACCTTTTTCTGCAAGTATTTCCTTTTGCTCACCATCAGTTTCTCGGTATCATACTATTACAGCATTAGTAACATTGGCAGAGATTTAAGAGCATTTTAGTTGTTTAGCCAAAAGTTTGAGATTTATCAGTAAGCTATCCCCTAAGAGCTATTTAATAGCTAAACTAGAAGAACAAAGGAGTTCCTTTTCCTCAGTGAGGATTTCTATTTCTGCCTTCCAACCTACCATGGCAGAACATTTACCCAAATAATGTTCTACCTCTCTTTGTCCAATAATTCTAAGACAATTGGTTGAGCAGTTGCGTACTAAATTACTTTGCAAATAATTTGATTTGAAATTTAATTTCTTTTTGGCTGGCTGAATTCTAATTATTTTAGGGTAAATGAAAAACAAAATCGAACAAACATTTACTCCCATTTCTCTCTCTCCAATTTATGAATAGATCTGAGGAATTTGTTACAAAAATCTACAATATCTAACAGACCAAATGATGCCATTCATTTTTGATGGCATAAAATTAATCAAGTATTGCACACCCAGCAGATCTTTATTTAAACACAAAGATTAATAGCCTCTTTTTCTATTGTGCCAGGAATCATGTTTAAACAGGTCTTTCAACATAACGGATTTATTAAAAAAGTCATAAAGGTTAGATATCAAATAGTTTTCTTCTATGTTCCTGAAGACTGGACAAATAAGCATGTGACACAATATAAACAAATAAACAAAGCTCAAAGCAACTCAGAGTTTTATTCCTTTGTAAGTACTTTTTTTAGGTTATACATTTCCTTTTTTTAGCAGAAGTATAAAACAAGCCAAAAGAACGAGTTTGTGACTACAAATCTCTCACCTATTATTTAAGCTTTAAAAGGGTCCTATAAGATACATTTATAGTAATTTCCTCAGGAAAAAATGAACATAAGAATAGCTTTATAAGATATCAATAGCTACAATTTTCTTCCTCAAAAGCAATTTTTGAGTTTTCTCTGCACTAAAGCTATATCTATATGATATCCTCCTCTATAACTCCTACTATATAATATGAGAAAGTTGGCCTCAATGATTTCTGAGATTATCTACAGCTCTAACAGTCTATGATCCTGTGATCCAGCCAAAAGTCAGCTGGAAAATCTGTGAAAACAAGTGGCCTGATGTGGTATAGACTTAAACACCGGTTGAATTTTGAAACTTTTCTTAACATCCATATTGTGTCTATATGGAAATCAAATGACAGTCTTCAAGTACAACAAGTTATACTATACAAGAATCCATTATATTTCCATTACAATGATAAGATTGAGGAGACTAAATCATCTTTATAATAAAAAATTTATATTAACTACAGAGTAAAATATTTGTCTTCTTTTTCAAGGAGTACAAACTGTTTTTTGTATGTTTTATCTTAGTGCCTTATGGAAATAAACTGAAAAATAATTAAGGTGGCCCAGGATCCACTAGACTAATATTTCTATTTACCTGGAACATTTTTTACAAGTTCAGAAAAAAATCTAACAATTCCATTTCACAAGCAATTATTAGTATCTTCTCTATATAAAACATTATATTAGGTGCTGAGGATACATAGAGAGAAATGAAAAATGAATTTACTTCATTATTTTTATTTCAAAGCTATTATTTTGGACCAGAGCTGTAGAGAACTCCCAGTGAAGAAAAGCTCTCCATCAATAAAGACTGTACCTACTCTGTAATTTATAATTTTCTAGGGACAAAGCTGACTTCATTCTTCTTACATCCTGCCTCTTCAATCCTTGGTTCTCTCATTTTCTCTGCTCTTTGAGCATTCTGGGAAAGTTAGGGTGACACAATGAGAAGGCTATGGATTAAGAGAAAACAGGTTTGAAACCTGATTCTTAATAAATATATTAAGGTACGTTACCTCTCTTTGATTTTCACTTTCTTTAACTATACAAAGAGGAGTACAATTTACTATACAATCATGGGCTACCTGATCTTTGAGATCCCTTGCAGCTTTAAATCTAGGATAACTTACCCTTGTTCTTCTCCTTCCCAACAGAGCATGTAGAGGCTATGGAATACAGGATAACTCACAATTTAATTCAAAAAATCTTTCTTAAACAACTATTATACAGAAGATTTTGTATTATGCATTGGAGATACAAGACAAAAACTAACAATTCTTTCCCTTAAGGAGCTTCCATTCTATTGGGGGAAATGCAGTATATGTGTAAATACATAAGAACAAAATAACTGAGTAAGGAGGAAGGACTAATAATTGAGAGATCATATAAAGGTTTGTTTAGGAGGTAGTACCAGAGCTAATCCTAGAAGTGAACTGGGGACTGTAAGACATAAAGAGAGAAAAATGGGGTGGAGAGCAGTCAAAATGATAGCGTGAAGGGTAACAACTGCCAAACTTCCTCCCAAATCTCCCCTACAATACAACCAGAGAAAATGACAAATTAAATTCTGATCAGAAAAGTCAATAAAAGCATCATTCTAGCCCAGGGAAGAGAGGTCTGCAGACATTGGAATAATAGTTAACTAGGAGTGAAATGGCTCTAGAAGTGAGCCTTGGAGGCTTCAGCTGCAGCAATAGCAGAGAGAGCACCAGGCACGCCCAAGATTCAGAGACATTAAAGCAACTGAATATATGATCAGAAAATACTAGAAGATCCCCATACTAGGTACAAAACCTGACACTATTTGGCAGCTCCAAATTGTTCAATTCCAGGTTGGGATTCTATGAAGGAGAAGAGCAGTCACAGTCATGAGTAAGGGCCCTATCTATAAGAGGTTAAAATTGCACAGCAAGAAGGCAGTGACTAGACTCTTCCCCAGGCGACAACACCTGGAAGCAGCAAACATCTACAGGGTCCCAGATCAAGATACAGAAGCATTCTCTCCAGAAGTTAACAGAACCCAACTTTAACATAAAGTCCAAAGTTAAGATCTAGGCTGAAAAAATGAGTAAACAATTACAAAAACAGAAAACCTGATCATGAAAGGCTTCTAATATGGCAGTGAAAGTCAAGATACAAACTCAGAAGAAAATCACAACTTGGAAACATCTACAAGCAAATTCTCAAAGAAAAATGTAAATTTAGCACAAGAATTCTTAAAGGGGCAAAATTATTTTTAAGAGTAAATGAGAGTACCCATGCATATGCTTTGTAAATAAAAAGCTTTAATAAAAAAAAAAAAGGGTAAATGAGAGTATTAAAATTAGAATAGTAGAGGAAAATAAGCAATACAAGAAAATTGAGAAAAGAGAATTAACAGCTTAGTGAAAAAGATATAAAACTTCACTGAAGAAAATAACCCCTTAAAATCAGAATTGGTAAAGAGAAAGCTAATAGTTCCATGAGACATCAAGAAATAATAGGATAGAAAAACCAAAATATATTATCAGAAAAACAACTGACCAAGAAAATAGATTGAGGAAAGATAATTTAAGAATTTATACTACCTCAAAGCCAAAATCAAAAGAAAAGTTTAGACATCATTTTGCAAGAAATTATAAAGGAAAATTGTCCATATATCACAGAACCAGAAGACAAAGGAAAAATTTGGAGGAAAATCACTGAACACCTCCTGAAAAAGATTCCAAAGTGAAAACTGCCAGAAATATTATAGTTAAATTCTTGATCTCCAAGGTCAAAGAGAAAATGCTAAAAGTAGCCTGAAAAAAAAAAATCATTCAAATATGATTAAAAAAAAAAAAAAAAAAAAAAAAAAAAAAAAAACAAGTTCACACCATCCTAAAGAAATGCAAGACTTGGAATATATTTCTGAAAGCAAGGAGCTAAATTCACAACTAAATATAACCTCCCCAATAAAAATGAGAATAATTCTTCAGGATTAATGTAGATATTTAATGAAAAAGAGGATTTTCCAACATTCCTGATGAAAGATCAGAGCTAAATAGAAAATTTGACATTTAAACACAAAACTCAAGAGAAGCATAAAAAGGTTAACATAAAAGGGAAATAATAAAGAAACTTACTAAGAATAAATTTTCTGCATTCCTCTATGGGAAGATGATACAAGTAACTCCTTTATCATTATTAAGGCAGTTAAAAATAGGATACTTAGATAGGTTGCGTGTATATAAGTTTATGTTGGGATGATCTAAAAAAAGAATAAAAGGATAAGAAAGAGGGATACACACTAGGAGAAAGGGGAAGGAAGAGGAAGAATTGAAAAATTTATATCACAAAAAATGTTACAAAAACCATTGTTTTTACAATGGTATGTGAGAGGGGAGCAGATCAACACTTGACCCTCATTCTAATCTGAAGTGATTTAAAGAGGGAAAGAGAAAAATAGAGATAAAGACAGAGAGAGAGAGACAGAGGTTTAGAAGCTCATTTTACTTAACAGGGAAGTTATAGAGAAAGGGAAGGGATAGTAAAAGGAAGGGTGGATTAGGGGAAGTGTTTAAAAGGTAAACAGTTTTTTCAAAGAGGGGAGAGAATTTTAAAAGAAAGAGAGAAAGAGAATGAGGGGACAGAGCCAAAACGATAGAGAGAAGCCAGGAAGTTGCCTGAGATCTCCCCAGTTTTCCTTGGAAACAACAGAATAACAGAATTCACAAAAAATACAAAGTGAAATCATTTTCATGCTCAAGAAACTTAGGAGGTCTTTAGGAAAAGTCTGTCTTACTTGGGTAAATGGATAATGGAGTCCAGTGCAGGCACGTGAATGGGAGACTCTTAGTAACAGCACAGATCATCAACCAAAACCCCAAGATCCCAGATCAGCAGGGCACTGGTACAACAGACAGCTGTGAGACCCTCCAGTCCCAGAACATCTGGCAAACTGCCAGTGGCACAATAAGCACAACTAGGCCAGGTAACTTAGCACAATGCATAGGGCACTAGCCCCAGAAGCCTCAATGCAGAAAACCAGTGACCAGAACTCTGGCCCCCATGCATGAAGCCTGAGACAGTGCCCTCTGTACTGAGCATATTGTTCACTTGAATTTTGTTTTCTTACTCATTTTCTTACCTTTTAAAATGATGTGATTTTTTTTTTTTTTTGTGCAACAAGAGAATCATATAAATATGTTTATACACGTTGGATTTAACATATATTTTAACATGTATAACATATATTGGATTGCTTGGCATCTAGGAAAGGGGGTGAGAAGGAGGGGAAAATCTGAAACAAGATTATGCAAGAGTCAATGTTGAAAAATTATCTGTGCACATGTTTTGAAAATAAAAAGCTTAAAAAAAAGAAAGCTACAAAATAAAAAGCTACTATGGCAACAGGGAAGATCAAAACACAAACTCAGAAAAGGACAACAATGTCAAAAATGCCTAGACATGAAGCCTTAAAGGGAAATATGAATTTGTCTCTATCTCAAAAAAATCTTTTTAGAAGAACTCAAAAAGGATTTTTAAAACCAAGCAAAGAGATAGAAGAAAAATGGGTAAAGAAATAAGTCATGCAAGAGAATTATGAAAAAAAGAGTCAATAGCTTGGAAAACAGCAAAAAACTTAATTAAAGAAAACAACTCCTTTAAAAATAGCCAAATGGGGAGGAGGGAAATCTACTGAAGAAAACAACACCTTTAAAAGTAGGATTGGAGAAAAATACAAAGGATAATGGTTTAGCAGTATCAAACTTAAAACTACATTGTAAAGCAGCAGTAATCAAAACCATTTGGAATGGTAGAATAGAATAGATTAGCTATACATGACACAATAATCAAGGCCTATAGTAATCTAGTATTTGATAAATTTCCAAACTCCAGCTTCTAGATAAGAACTCACTATTTGACAAAATAATTGCTGAGAAAACTGGAAAATAATATGTCAGAAACTTGACATAGATCCACGTCTCACACCTCATAACAAAATAAGAGTCAAAATGGAACATGATTTGGGTATAAAGGATGATATTAGGAGACCAAGGGATAACTTACTCATCAGATCTTTGGAGAAGGGAGGAATTTATGACCAAAGAAGAAATAGAGAACATTATTAAAGGCAAAATGGCAACTTTGATTACATTAAATTAAAAAGATTTTGCACAGCAAAACCAACAGAAATAAGATGAAAAGGTAAGTACAAAGCTGGAAAAAAAATCTTTACAACCAGTGTTTCTGATAAAGGTTTCACTTCTAAAATATATAAAGAACTGGGTGAAATTTATAAGAATATCTGTCATTCCCCAATTGTAAATGGTCAAATGATATGAAGACAATTTTCGGATGACAAAATTAAAGCCTTCTATAATCATATGAAAAAATGCTCTGAATCACTATTGATTAGAGAAACATAAATTAAAATAACTCTGAAGTAACACTTCACCTCTCAGACTGGCTAAGATGACCAGAAAAGACAATGATAAGTATTGGAAGAGATGTGAGAAAACTGGGACACTAATGCATTGTTGGTAGAGTTGTGAAATGATCCAACCATTCAGGAGACAATCTGGGACTATGCCCAAGGGAATATCCATTGACCCAGTAGTGCCACCATTGAGTCTGTATCCCAAGGAATCATAAAGGAGGGAAAAGGACCCACATGTGCAAAAATTTTTGTAGCAATTCTTCTTTGGTAACAAAGAATTGAAAAATGAATAAATGACCATCAGTTGGGAAATGGCTGAATAAACCAGGTAATAGAATGTCATTGTTCTATTAAAAAAAAAAAAAAATGATGAACAAAATGATTTTTAGAAAGGCCTGGAAAGATTTAAATGAACTGATACTGAGCAAAACAAACAGAACCAGGAATACATTGTACACAATAATAGCAAGAATGATGATCAACTATGAAAGATTTGATTCTGTGATCCAAAACAATTCCAAAAAGGGCTGAAACTATGAATAGGTGCACTGGAATCAAACAACCAAAAACTTAAGGCTAATTACCTATTGGGCAATACTCTATTAACATATGTTTGGAAAATGGCCTTTCTTGCTATACTGTGCTGGCTTGATTTTTTGATGTATACAGATAATTGTAGGAGGGATTAGGGGGTGGAGTAAGACAAGCCAGAGTCACTTTGGAGGAGGATGAGGAGGAGTAGGGAGGTTGGTGGGGAGTCTCGTGGAGGTTTGTCTGTCTCCTTTACTTCTCCCCCTAAAAACCAAGGACTTTTGCTGATCCTGACTTTGGCTGATCCTGAGGTCAACAGGGAGCTAACTTGGATGTCACAAATAGACTTTGGACAGAAAATTCCATCTGAATCCAAAAAAGGAACTGTGGAAAGTGAATGCAAATCAGCACATGCTATGCTGTTCACTTCTTTTTTTGTTTGTTTTTTCTTTCCCATGGTTTTTCTCTTTTATTCAGATTTTTCTCTCCCAACATGATTCATAAAACAATGTGTATTAAAATAAATAAATAAAATGTTTATAGGAAAAACAAAAACAAAAACAAAAAAGTAGAATTGGCTAAGGCACCTAGATAGTGCAGTGGATAGAGTACTGACCTTGGAGTCAGAGAATCCTGAATTCAAATCCAATTTTCAGACCCTTACCACTCCCTAGCTGTGTGACAAATAAGTTAATTACAATTGCCTTGTAAAAGCAAAAAAGTAGAATTGGCTAAATTAAAAAGGAGGTACAAAAGCTACTGAAGAAAATAATTCCTTAAAAATTAAAAGTTTACAAGTAGAAGCTAATGGAGCCATATGACATCAAGAATCAAACAAAATTAGAAGAATGAAAAACTAGAAGAAAATGTAAGATATTTCATTGGAAAAACAAGTGACTTGGAAAATAGATCCAGGAGAGATAATTTAAGAGTTATTGGACTACCTTAAAGCCATGAGAAAAAGAGAGAGAGAGAGAGAGAGAGAAGAGAGAGAGAGAGAGAGAGAGAGAGAGAGAGAGAGAGAGAGAGAGAGAGAGAGAGAGAGAGAGAGAGAGAGAGCGCCCGGACAGCATCTTTCAAGAATTATCAAGGGAAATTTGACATTCTAGATATCTTAGAACCAGAAGTGAAATAGTCATTGAAAGAACCCACTGATCCCTTCCTGAAAGAGATCCCAAAATGAAAACTCCCGGGAATATTATAACCAAGTTCTAGAACTCCCAGATCAAAGAGAAAATACTGAAAACAGCCAGAAAGAAACAAGTGAAATATCAAGGAGATATTTTCAAGGAGCTACAATCAGGATTGCACAGGACTTGGCACCTTCTATATTTAAGGATCAGAAATTTTGGAATTACAATCAACAATTAACTATTCAGAAAAATGTAGCATAATCTTCCAAGGTAAAATGAATTTTGAATGAAATAGGGGACTTTCTAACTTCCCTGATTAAAAGATCAGAACTGAACACAAAATTTGATCTTGACATGCAAAACTAAAAAGAAGTATAAAAAGGTAAATAGGAAAGAAAAAAAATTAAATAAAGCACTGTATTCACTAAGGTTAAATTGCTTGCATCCCAACATGGGAAGATGATACCTGTAACTCCTTAAGAATTATATCTCTATGCTCCAAGTCATTATTAATCAGAAAAATGCAAATTAAGATAACTCTGAGATACCACTACAAACCTGTCAGATTGGCTAGAATGACAGGGAAAGATAATGCAGAATGTTGGAGGGGATGTGGGAAAACAGGGACACTGATACATTGTTAGTGTAATTGTGAATACATCCAGTCATTCTGGAAAATGATTTGGAACTATGCTCAAAAAGTTATCAAACTGTACATACCCTTTGATCCAGCAGTGTTACTACTGGGCTTATATCCCAAAGAGATCTTAAAGAAGGGAAAGGGACTCACATGTGCAAGAATGTTTGTGGCAGCCCTCTTTGTGGTGGCCAGAAACTGGAAAATGAATGGATGCCCATCAATTGAAGAATGGCTGAATAAATTGTGGTATATGAATGTTATGGAATATTATTGTTCTGTAAGAAATGACCAACAGGATGATTTCAGAGAGGCCTGGAGAGACTTACATGAACTGATGTTGAGTGAAATGAACAGAACCAGGAGATCATTGTACACGGCAACAAGAAGATTTTATGATGATCAATTCTAATGGATGTGGCCATCTTCAACAATGAGATGAATCAAATCAGTTCCAATAGAGCAGTAAGGAACTGAACCATTGTGCCCAGTGAAAGAACTCTGGGAGATGACTATGAACCACTACATAGAATTCCCAATCCCAATCTTTGTCCACCTGTATTTTTTATTTCCTTCACAGGCTAACAGTGCATTATTTCAAAATCCAATTCTTTTTGTACAGCAAAATAACTGTTTGGACATGTATACATATATTGTATCTAATTTATATTTTAACATATGTAACATGTATTGGTCAACTTGCATCTGGGGGAGGATGTGGGGGGAAGAAGGGAAAAAATTGGAACCAAAGGTTTGGCAATAGTCAATTCTGTAAAATTGCCCATGTATATATCTGGTAAATAAAAAGCTATAATTTAAAAAAATGAATGTTGAAAACTATCTTTACATGTAAATTTTACATTAGAAAAATATTATTTCCAAAATAAATAAATAAATTGATGGATGGATGAAAAACACTCTTTCAATTTTTAAAAAAGAAAAGAAGGCCAAAGATGCCTCCCCAAAAGAGACAAGAATAAATAGAAGAGAATGGGATAATAGAAAATTTATAGTTAGCCATTGTTAACTATGAATGTCAATGGGATAAACTCCTTTGTAAAACAGAAGGTAACAGAATGGATTAGAAAACATAATATAGCAATATGTTGTTTACAAAAAACCACCTAAAACAGCAAGACATAAAGTTTTTATTTTAACTAGCTGATCCTCTTTCATTGATTGGTCTGAATTCAAAAGGTCATTGACTACTAAAGATATTGACACAGAGAGAAATAAAATAAAGCGGTATAGCAAATCTATTATGCTTATGAAGTTTTAAAAAAGCAGGATTAGCCATTATTATTTCAGACAAAGCAAAAGCAAAAATTGAAAAATTAGAAGAGATAATCTGATAAGGATGTTGTCTAGTCCAGAGATAAAATAGTCTTGGGAAGGAACTGAGAAAGAAATACGGAATTTTGTGTTTTAGGACAAAAGCTAGGCCTTAAAGGAAGATTTTTCTTCTTCTGTTCTGTTGTTATAACAATCTAACAAGGATTCCTAGAAGAGCTACAAAAAGAGATTTTTTTTAAAAGAGGAAAAATTATTTTTAAAATAAAATTACGATAGAGAAAAAATTGGGAAGAAATGAGAGCAATCTGAGAAAATTATGAAAAAAAATTAACTCTTTGGTAAAAGAAACACATAAAATAATACTAAAAAATGAATACAATAAAAAACAGACTTGGCCAAATGGCAAAAAATTCAAAACCTCACCAAAGAAAAGAACTCCTTAAAAAGTAAAATTAGCTAACTAGAAAAAAGAGGTTATGAAAGTTCATTTAAAAATAATTCCTTACAAATTAAAAATAGTCAACTGCAAGTTAATAACTCGGTAAGACATCAAGAAGCAAAAAACAAATTCCAAATCATTGAAAAAATAGAAATATTCCATTGGGAAAAAAACTAAACTATAAAATAGTTTGAAAGGGATAATTTAAAAATGACTGGACAACTTGAAATACATGATTTCAAAGGTACCTAGGTATATATTTCAAAAAACTATAAAGGAAAATATCCCAATATTTTAGAACCAAAGGGCAAAATAGAAATCAAAGGAATCCACCACTCACCTCTGTTAAGATATTCTTAAAAATATAAAATGTCAATATTAATAGAAGAAATAGATTATTAAAACAATTGATATTGAAAAAGAAATTGAGCAAACAACAAATAAGCTCCCAAAGGGAAAAAACAACACATGGATCAAATGAATTTAGAAGTTAATTTTTATCAAATGTTAAGAGAAAAATTAATTCCATTATTAAAATAAATCTTTTTGAAAAATAGAAACATAAGAGACTTTTACAATCTTTTTTTCTGTGATACAAAATATGGTCTTATAGCAGAGAGATAAAGCAAGAAAATTATCAACTTATATCCTTAATTGATATAAAATTTTTAATTAACAGAAAAGCTACAATAATAATTTTAAAAATTATGGACTCTTACCAGGTTATAATCATACCAGTAATTTAATGTTAGTTTCACATAGGGGAGATAATACATATAAAAATTATATTCATAACAAATTAAAAAGCAAATAATTATATCAATAGGCATTGAAATGCTTTTGACAAATTCTGTTTGCTTAAAAAAACACATTAGAAAGCATAGAATTAAATTGATTTTTCTTATAGTAAATAATATCTATCTAAAAATAAGAATAAATATTATATCTTACAAATACTAGCAAATATTTTTACATAATGTAAAAATATTAAAATCATCATATTATAAAATAATACTATGAAATAATTATAATAGTAAATATTATTATGTAATGGAGAAAACCTTTTTCTAAGATCAGGGTATAGCAAAGATGTTCACTTCTATTTAACAAAGTCAAGTCAATAAGCATTTATTAATTACTACCATGTGCCAGGCACTGTGCAAAGCACTAGAGATAAAAAGAAAAGACAAAAACAAAAACCAAAAAAAAACTAGACCTCGCTTTCAAGGAGCTCACATTCTAATAAAAGAGATGCCAAATAAACAGGCATTTTAGGCATTTATATATGTATATTTTATATATTATATATGTATGTATGTATGTTTATGATGATATATGATATATATGATAAAATGGAGATAATCTTCATATTAGTGATCAAAATGCTAACACAGAAAGCAAAATAGAAGCAATAAGCATAGGCAAAGAGGAAACAAAATTATCACTTTTTCCAGATGATAAATTTTATTTATAAAACAGTAGAATCGAATAAAAGTAATTGAAAAAATTCATCAAAGCTAAAGTATGTAAAATAAATGACTAGGGAATGTGTAAAATATTTGTAAGTGTACTATGATACACCCAGGAATACTATTAATCCAATTACAAATCACTTCTTACAGAACTAAAAACATCTAAATAATTGGAGAAATATTCATTGTTCATGAGTCAGCAGAGTCAATAAAATAAAAATGACAACACTACTTAAATCAAACTATCACATTCTTAGGATTGGCAAAGATATCAAAAGAGGTAAATAGACATACATGCACTATTGATGAAGCTGGGAATTGGTACAGTCATTTGGGAAAAGAATTTGGAATTATGTCCCTAAATTGAAAATTTATTTTCATTTTATTGAAAATATATTTTAACCAAATGATATCACAATTATACATAAAGCAATGAGATCAAAGAAAGGAAAAAAAAATAGACTTACGTATTTGTATGTATCAATTCTTTTTGTAGGAGAAAAAAAATCTGGAAACTGGGGCTGTGGCCACCTATTAGGTAATGGCAAAATAAAATGATATATGAATATAATGATACTGTACCATGAGAAATCACAAAATAGACAATTTTAAAGGAAACAGAGATGACCTTTATGAATTGACAGAAAATAAAGTGAGCAGAAGTAGAACAATTTCATAATGACATCATTATAAGGAAAAACAACTTTTGAAAAATTTAAAGCTGATCAATGCAATGACAACTGTAATTCCAAGTGAAGCGTTCTACCTTCTGACAGAGAAAAGATACAGACTTAAAATACAGAATAAAAAATACATTTTTTGGATATGGCCAAAATGGGAATTTGTTTTATGTGACCCTTTGTTTGTTATGTAGGTTTTCATTTTCTTTTTTATTACTCCCTAGAAGTGTGTGTGTGTGTGTGTGTGTGTGTGTGTGTGTGTGTGTGTGTGTGTGTGTATGTGTGTGTGTTTCTGAGAGAGACAAAGACAGAGATAGAAACAGACAAAATTAAATTAATTTTTTGGCAAACTAATTCTAATATCATCCTTATCCAAATCTTTGTTGTTCAAGTCCCTTTCTTTCAATAAGTTATTACCTAGTGGAAATGGAAGTGGCAGTCTTCTATTCCACTCCAACCTCTCCTCTCATCCTTGATTACTTCAAAATTCACAATGAAAACCTCTGAAACAACTCAATTCATCAACACTCCCAAATTCCATAATCTCCGCCACTACCTCAGTTAGCCACTAGTTCAGTCATCTTTTAGACCTTAATCTTATCTGAAATATCTTATCTCTAGATCTCGAACTCTAAATTTCCTCAGTGACTACAACCTTTTGTCAGTCTACCTTCTATTGACACTTGACCCTTAACTAGCCCCTTGTACTCTTCTTGTTTTCTTAAACTTCACATTTTGTTTTCCCATTTTTTCCCTTTGCTCTTGACTCTAAAGTTAACTCATTTTACAGGCCACTCTTTTCTAAACTTGACTTTCTTATCTCTTTGTTCTTCCACTGGCTATACCATAGTTATCCTTAGCTCCTAATCCCAGGTTACTAAATACAATATCAAAGAGGTCATGAAACCATAAAGATTAAATCCACTATGAATTTTGACAATGAGCCCCATGCTATTTACACTTTTCCACACTTTACCATATGATAAGGATAATTTTTTTTCACTTATATAGTATTTTTTCCAACTCCATGTAAAAATAGTTCTCAACATTCATTTTTATAAGATTTTGAATTATAATTTTTTCTCCTCTCATTTCCCTCCCATTTTCCCAAGACAGTGAGCAATACAACAATGGCTATACATATACAATCATGTTAGACATATTTCCATATTAGTCATATAGTGAAAAAAGAATCACAAAAAAAAAGACAAAACAAAAAACAAATTTTTAAAAAGTGAAAATATTATTCTTCAATCTGCATTGTCTCCATAGTCCTTTCTCTGGATATTGTTGGCATTTTCCATGTGAAGTCTTTTGGAATTGTCTTAGATTATTGGATTACTGTATTGCTGAGATCTAAGTCTATCGTGATCAATCATCAGACAGTGTTGCTATTATTCTCCTGGTTCTGCTCATTTCATTCAGCATCAGTTCATAAAAGTCTTGCCAGATTTTTCTGAAATCTTCTTGCTCATCATTTACATATATATGTATAAATTCATCATTTATATATATATATTCATCATTTATATATATATAAATATAAATTTCAAAACATATACAAGGATAATTTTTCAACATTAACCCTTGAAAAACTTGTATTCCAGTTTCCCCCCATGCCTCCCTCCCCCCAGATGGCAAGTAATCCAATATATGTTAAACATGGTAAAAATATATGTATGTTAAATCCAATATAGGCATACATATTTATACAATTATCTTGCCACACAAGAAAAGCCAGATCAAAAAGAAAAAATGAGAAAGAAAATAAAATTTAAGCAAACCACAACAAAAAAGAGTGAAAATTCTGTTGTGATCCACACTCAGTGTCTCCTGCCTTTCCCCCCCACCCCCATCTCTCTTGGTGCAGATGGCTCTCATCACCACAACATCATTGGAACTGGCCTGAATCACCTTATTGTTGAAAAGTTGCTCATCATTTCTTATAGAGCAATAGTATTCTATTACATTCATATCCCACAACTTGTTCAGCCATTCCCCAATTAATGGGCCATTCCCTTTAATTTCCACAACCATACAGTAACTATAAGAGCAAGTTAGAAATACGCCAAAGTCAATATAGAAACTAATTTTCCAATTAGCATTATTCTAGTAGAAATAGCTCAAAAAATTTCCTATCGTGCCCACATTCAAATACATATTAACTATGTCATTTAAAAATAAAAAATCTTCCTGCTTTAAGGTTATTACTAAAAAAAAATTAAATCTTACTAATAAACATAGTAGTGTCAAATTACAACTTATCCTATTTCACTATAGTTCAGAAGGATAAAAAGCATTAGTCTTTTGATACAAATATACCTCCTTCAACAGATGCAGAAACAGAACATGAAGCCAGTTTGAAACTCTTTCAAGTTATAGTCACTCACCTTTTTTAGAGTCCCTAATTATGCTTATGTTCTAATCAATCTACTCATAAAGTTAAACAATAACAACAACACAGAAAAAGGTCTCCAGTGCATTGCAAAAATTTATCTTCTCTGGAAGCTTTATGAAAAAACAGATGCTAAAATTAAACAGGAAGAAAATACATAGAAGGGTAGTGATTTCTATCAGTAGAAGATATATCCATACTGGGGAAATCATAGATTCATAAGAAAATCAATATAATAAATATATTGGTATACCAATAACCTCAAGTTCTCAAACTCCAAATCTTAGGAATGTCTGCTATGCCTTTACAGGTGGTTGCAAAGGAATAAGATATTAATCATACTGTTTCCAGAGAAGTGAGGAAAATTCCTTTGGCATGAATTTTGTCCTTTGGTGAGCCTCTGAAATCTTGCAATGGAACTTTAAAAAAAAAAAAAAGCCAATGTGATTAAAATCAATAGAGTACATCATTTACAGATACTGGTGACCAAGAAAAGGCAATATGCCTCAGGCAGGTTATTACTAGATTACACTATTTCACTGACAGGTTCAAGATTTTAAGGGCAACAAAGAACATATATTATTTCTTTTGGGGAACCAATGACTATTTTCTGCCTTCAATTAATGGGAAACTATTGTTTACTTCTTCAAGATAAAGATTAAAACTATCTTTTGCAGTACCTGTTAAAGCATCTTAAAATTAAATATTTCTGTATTTTTAAAATTCCTTATTAAAATTAAGCTGAGTCCCACTTCCACATAACAATACACCACCGAGTCACTCAATGATATCTTTATATGTTGTCTTTATAGACAGCAGCACACCTCAAGTGGTTGGTTACTTCTGAATAGGCAGCTGAACATGAAACTGTTTTTCAATCTTCATCACACCAAGAATAAATAACTTTTTAAAAAATTTCTTAGAACCTCAGAGCTGACAGGAACCTTTGAGGTCATTTATTATAACTTTCCTCACCCCAGGGCATCCTGAAAGAAAACAATCTAAGCTCCACTAAAAACATTTCCAGTAACAAGGGGTTCATCGTGTACCAAGGCAGTTCAGTCCACTATTAGACAATCTAGTAACTAGGAACCTTTTCCTCATATTGAACCAAAATCTGCCTCCTTATATCTTAAAGGAAATCATTGATAGATATTCTATCTTCTGAAGTCAAAGAAAGTAAGTCTATTCTTTTTTCCACAAGAGAATTACTAATATATTGAGAGAGCTATTTTGGTATCTCCTCCATTCTAGTTCTGTTACCTCCTTTGGACATACTATGACTTATTGATGTATTTCCTGGTCAAATTAAATACAATACTTCAAGAAAATTCTAACCAGGTCAGAAGACAATAGGACTTGTCATCTTCCTAATTCTAAACCCAGTAGACGGGTCTATTTTATTAATATAAGCTAAGACCATCTGAGGTTTGGGGGAAGGAGAGGAGTTGCTGTGGTTATGGGGTTTTTTTGTTTTGCTGCTTTAGCATACACTTGACTAATATTCTGTTTGTAATACATTGAGGGGTGGAACAAAATTATATTTTTACAGGTCTAGAATCCAGTAATTTTTATATATTTTTTAAACTCAAATACAGGAAGACTTTACATTTAGTCTTATTTCATTTTATTAGATTTATTTTAGGTTATCAAAAATTTTTTTGGATCTCAATACTCTCATCCAACATATTAGCTATCTTTATAATGTTCATGTTTTTCAAATTTTCGACAAGCCTAACAACTAGGCTTTCCTTGAAGTTAACAGTAAAAAATGTTGAAGAGAAGAAGAACATAAACAGATCTCTGGGTTATAGCTCCCTTCCCAGCTGATATCCAGCCATTAATCATCAATCTCAGATCATTCAACTAGTTCTGAATGTCACCTAAGTGTACTATCATGTAACCTACATTCTTCTCTCCTGTCCATTATTACATGTTAAGGTAACTTGCTAAATGATCAGATTAAATCCAAATATGCTGAGTCTAAAGCATTTTCCTGATATACTAATCTACTAGCCCTATCAAAAAAAAAATGTTTTTTAATGAAGAAGTGATAAACTTCTAAATGTTGTTTCAAATAAAAGAATTTAATCTTTAATTTAAGTATAGACCAAATAATTAAATTTAGGTTGGTTCTACTGGAATGGAAGGAATAAAAATGAAAAAGAAAGTCAGTCATAGTTCTCTCAACTGAACTGTTTCACTTCCACCAGGCCTTTACCAATACTGGTTAAACAATACAAATGGAAACTTATGGAAATGATGGTTCCTATACAACATGGTGAATTATCTAACTATAGTGGAAACATCCCTTAGGCAGACTGGGACAGCTGAATAAATCAATCCCAGAGATTTATGCTTGATTGGAAATCACAGATCAATGAGACGTTAGTGACTTTCCATCACTAAATTGGGAGTAGAATAAGGGAAACAAAATTAATCACATTGAAATGGATTAATCTCAACGTCTCACCCTACATGCTATGCCTATACATAGGGTAACTGTCATCCTGTCAACAGCAGTGACTACTTAGGGAAGCTTAGGCCCAAGAGATAGGCCTATTTCAAAGATGGATAAATGAGAATAATATAAATGTGATATATTGTCTACTCATGTGCACTTTTGATACACAAAATATACTTCTTTATTGACTTAAAAGTAGCTCGTTCTTAAGCTTTTGCTCATGAATAAATTTGTAAGTACAAAGTAAGTACTCTTATAATTACTTAATAATTATAATTCATAGACTATTTATCATGAGTTCCCTATAACTCAAATTCTATACATTTTGCTTGGGTCAAGAGGCACGTGATCTGAAGGTAGTATATATCATGGACTATAAATGAAGAGATTGGAAAACAATGACCAGAGGCTAATGAGAAAATATCAACAAGAAAACCTTTGTATTTTTCAATTTTGCCTAGTGTCTTGAGACAATGAGATTACAGTTATTGAATGGCATTTTCGGGATTTGTTTGGAAACTTGCATTCTTCAGCTTTTCCCAATTCAATAATTATGCTTATGTTAGGAAAAAGAGGTGGAAAGTAAACAGAGTAGGAGGAAACAAATGTATATATGCACCTCTTACTAGCTTCTCTCTTTTCACTCTACATCATAGTATTATGACTTGCTATTTATAGGGTTTTTCTGACCTTCAATATTCTAATCTATCATCAAACCATTTGTTATTGGCTAATAAACAAAATGGCAGATCAATGGAATAGGTTAGAACAACTTTGATTACATTAAATTTTTTTGACTAAAGAAGAATTAGCAAAAATTATAAAAGGCAAAATGAACAACTTTGATTATATTAAATTAAAAAGGTTTTACACAAACAAAATCATCATAAACAATATTAAAAGAAAAGTACAAAGCTTTACAGCCAGTGTTTCTGATAAAAGTCTCATTTCTAAAATACATATGAAGAATTGTGTCAAATTTATGGGAATAACATGTATTTATAGGAATACATGTTATTCCCCAATTAATAAAGGGTCAAAGGATATGAACAGACAATTTTCAGATGATGAAATTAAAACCATCTATGGTCATATAAAAAAATGCTCTAAATCCCTATTGTTTAGAGAAATGCAAATTAAAACAACTCTAAGGTACCATTTCACACCTCTAGATTGGCTAAGATGACAAGAAAAGAAAATAAACTTTAGAGGCGATGTGAGAATACTAGGATACTAGGCATTGTTGGTGGAGTTGTGATGTGATCTAACCATTCTGGAAAGCAATATGGAACTATGTCCAAGGGACTCTAAAACTGTGCATATCCTTTGACCCAGCAATGCCACTAGTGGATTTGTATCTCAAGTAAATCATAAAGAAGGGAAAAGTGCCTACATGTATAAAAATGTTTGTAGCAGCTCTTTTTGTGATAGCAAAGAATTGGAAAATTAGTAAATGTACATCAATTGAGGAATGGCTGAATAAATTGAGGTATATGAAGGTAATGAATTATTATTGTTCTACAAAAAATGAACAAAATGATTTTAGAAAATTCTGGAAAAATTTACATGAACTGATGCTGAGTGAAACAAGTAGAACCAGGAATACATTGTACACAGTAATAGCAATATTGTGTGATGATCAATTATGAAAGACTTGGCTCTTTTCAGTTGTTCAGTGATTCAAGATAATCCCAATAAGTTTAGAATATAAAATACTATCTGCATCCAGAAAGAGAATTATAGAGATTGAATGTAAATCAACACATGCTATGTTTACTTTTTTTCTATTTTTTTCTCTCTCATTGGTTTTTCCCCTTTTATTCTGATTTTTCTCTCCCAACATGACCCATAAAGAAATTTGTATTTAAAAAATCAATATGCATGTATAACCAGAAAAAATAAAATAATAAAAAAACATAAAAATGCTAATCTATACAATGAAGGGAATAGATAAAATAATCCTTAGGACAGTTTTCAAGATTTAAAAATTGTATTATTTCAATATATTCATCCAAGAATAATGAAATAACTCTTGACTTCCTTTTTTTCTTCCAAGTCATAGTACCATCATGCCTTCTCTTTCCTTGAAGTAATTTAATTAAACAATTTAGTTTTGACTAATTCTGAATTCAATCCTTTTACCTTTCATTATTGACATAGCTAATCAGCAATCTTGAATAACCTAGACCACCTGATTTTCTACTACAGTTCCTGAGCTATTGAGCATAACTTAAAAAAATCATTTCTCTTGATTATAAATTCATACTGCCAGACTATTTTTGCTATTTTATGTCATGTTTATTTCACTGTAGTTATTCAGAACCAAACCCTACCTTCTTATCCCTTTTCAACTAATAAACACCAATGCCAAGGCCACCCAATGAAAATTCCATAACCAATTCTCCTCTTCACCTCAAAATTACTATATATCTTCACTCATGTATTCTTTTATTTTTAGAACAGAAAAAGAGATATGTTATTATTTTTACTGGATTGACCTTTCTGAATATTCTTTTGATTATATGTGTTAAAACAAAAAGAAAAGGATTTGTAATCAGGTAATGAGGGTAAAAATTATAGCTCTGATAATAACTGAACCTCAATTTCTCTAACTGTAAAATTAGAATATCATTATCTATGCTACCTCAGTATTGTTATGAGAGAAGTACTTTGTAAACTGTCAAATGTCATATAAATGTATTGTTGTTGTTCTTGCTGTTGAAGGGATAAACCTTCCTGCTTATCTAATTTTTTTACTGAGGCAATTGGGGTTAAGTGACTTGCCCCGAGTCACACAGCTAGGAAGTGTTAAGTGTCTGAGACCAGTTTGAATTCAGGTCCTCCTGACTTCAGGGCTAGTGCTCTATCCACTTCATTACCTAGTTGTCCCACCTTCCTGCTTATCTAAACCCTTAAACAACTCTCTTACAGCTTCAATATCTCTGACTTCAATGATTCTTTCTCCTCTCCCTACAAATATCCATGTCTCTTTAAGCAAAGGAAAGGAAAATGCTTTCCTTGAAACTTTTAAACTATTACTTTTTTAAACTGCACTATCACCTTTCCCTTCCATTTCACTGTCAAACTTCTTAAAAGAGCAATTCATACATTCTGCTTCCATTTCTTTGCTACTTGACTCCTTGAACTCGGATTTCTATTCCATTTCCCTGAATCTATTCTTAAAAGTACCCATAATTTCCTAGTTTTCAAAATCAATTATTTTTTGTTATTTTACACACATCCTTCTGATGACCTCTCTCATTATTTTAACTCTTAATTCTTTGGCCTCTATAACTCTGACCAAACTGTTTGTCCCCATACCTTTCCTATCATTCCAGTCTCCTTCATTGCTTTTTTTCTTCCCACTCCCATAGGTATCCCCAAAGACTTGTACTCAACTCCTTTTTCTCCTTTCACTACTCTCTCTTCTTTGGCAATATCATCTATTCTCATAACTTCAACTTTGGTCTCTATGTAGAATGCTTCTGTCTTGGCTTCTTTCTCAAGTAAAGATCCATACTTCCAAACACCTGCCTGCCTACATCCTTTAAACCAGAAACTCCTTAAAAGCAAGGACTGCTCTTGACTTCTTTTGTATACCTCAAGTTTAACATCTATCTGGAACATAGGATATACTCTACAAATGCTTGTTGACTTTTTTGTTGACTGTCCTGAAAGTCTCACTAATTCTTCAATCTCAAGATGACCAACACAACATATTTCTCCCCAAAATCCATCTCTTTTCTTGACTTCCCTGGCTTCTCATGAAATTACCCCTCTTGTTCATCTAGACCTTTCATTAAAATTGATTCTTTTAGAGCCATTGTTCAATTTATGAACTGAATCATGCCTCAATACTTCACTATAATAAATATGAATATTCCATTCCCTAGTACAAATAAAAGAACACCCATATCTTTATCATATTTTTGATTATTGTCAATATTACCTACCATCTGCTTGAAGTTATATCCAATGAACTAAAAACTTCTATGCTTCCATTTCTTTTATCATTTTTCTGGATATGAATGAAATACTTGGATTTCTCTCTCATTTTTTGATCATACATATAAACTGAATTATATCACTTATATCACATTTTCCCTTTTATATAGATGCTTAAGACCTAAAATGGTTCAGGTTAATAGAAGGAAAGAAAAGTGGATACCAAAAATGAGAAGCCCTCAGAAGTTGTCCATGGAATGGAGCCAGTGTGTATGTCTCTTGTCCTTGTTATTACCCATAGAACCAGATTTAATATCTAAGGTTTTTTTTTTTTGGATCTCTTTCTAATGACCTATCCCAATTTCATTTTAAAAAGTCTCCAAACTTGAAGCCACTTCACTTGAATCTGTAAATCTCAGCCTGGGATCAAACCAGCTCAAGAAAAATGTAAGAATCATGGAACCAGAGACTCTCATTTAGAAAGAATCATCTTAAGTCAGTTTAGTCCAAGCCTACCTGAGCAACAAATCTGTAGACAAATCTTCAATAATTGGTGATTCAGTTTCTACCTGAAAACCTCCCTCTGAATTATTCTATTCTACTTCTGAACATGTGAATTCTTAGGAAATTTTTCTTTACCGTAACTCAAATCTACCTCCCTATAACTTCTATTTATTGTTATTAGTCCTGTCTTCTAGGACAAATCAGGACTAATGTGATATATTAAATTACATGTCATTATTATTACAAACTAATATAGAGGTATATTATTATATTTATATATTTTATATATGACCATTTTTCAAATACTGGAAGACAGCAGAGTATTTTCTGAAGCAGCTTTTGCAGATAGTCTAAACCAGGGATTCTTAAACTACTGCCCGTGGGCCAGATGTGTCCCGATGAGGACATTTATGTGGCCCGCCGAGTTATGGCAAATGGGCTGAAGGGCGGAGACAGAGTGTGAGCTTTTGTTTTTAACTATAGTCCGGCCCTCCAGCAGTCTGGCCCCCTATTTAAAAAGTGTGAGGACCACTGGAACTTTCCCATGCCCTTCAAACAGTTTAAATGGGACTTTGATCTATAGTAGATTTCAGAGATCATTTAGTACAGTCTCCTAATTTTATAGATGAAGAAATTGTGGGCCATAATGGTTAAACACTTGCATAGGATAAAATAAGGAATACATAGCAAAGCCAAAATTCAAATCCCAATGATCTTATTTTGATTCTCATTTTCAGTTTTATCCCACTGTCTGAGATGGCAGGATTTTCAGCTCCCTCTCTATTCTGGGCATACTCTGAAAAACTCTAACTTTCCAAATACCTTCCTAAGATGAGATTTCTGAAAGTGTATGTCTGTCAGCTTATGGTTCCGAGTGAGAGCTAGCAATAAGGTAGCCTTACATCAAATGATGCTATTCTGACTTCATCTTCCTCTTCTGAAAACTGAGCTTTTTTGTATTATTTTGTATGACCATATCCTTACTTTGTATCATGTTCTTGCTTTAAATCCTCTTACAAAGATTCTCATGAACCCTTGTTAGTCCTTGCTTGTATCTCAATTCCTCCTGCACAATCTCTCACTCCATGTTTCTTATAGTTGAAAACTTTAACCCTAAACCTCATCTACATGGTAGAATTCCAATTACCAACTGCACAATCTTTGTAACATTAGCCTTCTTCTGCCTTCTTAGACTTCTGCCTATTGGCTGATGCCAGAACACTCTGATACTATGATAGGATTTATATTCATTAGCATTTCCTTGATGATACACCCACAATTTGAGAAGGCTCTTTCTCTTTCCCTAATCTTAGGTATTAGCTTTCCCTAAAAACAATGCTCTCCCGGGGACCAGAATGGCTCCATATTCCCTGACACAATGCCTTAAATACTAAAGGTATAAAAAATTAAATTATCAGTTATGGATATAGTAGATTTTAATGTTCACATGAATTACCTTACCCTATCTTGTGGGCCAAACATTTCTATGTGAAAATGAAAGGTGCCTTATACAAAGAAACTAAGTCCCATTGAATTTTTGTTATATATCTTTGCCTTATTAAGGCAAAGTAAGCTTCCTTTTCTTATAAGTTCAATGATGTGCAATCAAAATCTTACCTCTTAACTAGAGCCCAGGCAATAGCTCATGGTACTATAAGTTATCCCCTTCTCTCATGAATATACAATTTCTCTTATCTTTCTAAGAATATAAATGGGAGATTCCCTGTCTCTGCAGAGAATAGCCCTGTCTTGTTCCCTAAGTTCTAGCATCTTCAATTCTGTTTATGATATGTTATATTGAAAATTCCTTTTTGAACATGGGTTGAACTAAACAACCACTGAGGTACCTTTCCACTCTCGATTTCTGTGACAATGATCTCTACCTGAATCTACTAGTACCTCATACATAAGTCCCATCAACTTTGCCTCTACAACATCTCTCGTATCTATTATGGCCACTATATTCTCACTTCTATCTTATTACATTATAAGATTAGCACTTAATTCCAATGGTGGAATTGTAAGGGAGATCTTGGGGCAAGGCTCATTCTGATCTTACTCAGAACTCTAGAACTTTAATTCATCTAAACAAGTTCCTCATTTAAGATGGAAAAAAGGGATTCCACTCCTAGGCTAGGAGTGATGATAACCTCCCTGAATTCCATCATCAATGATTAACATACTCTTCATAATAACCCCCCATCCCAGCATTTCTGAAACCCATCCTGTTTTTATTTAAACTCCACTCTCACCCCAACTGCTCATTTTTATATTTTGATCCTCCTCAATCTTACCAATAGTTCATTCTTTCTTCTACTATGATCTCTGAAATTCCTATTTCATATGTAACAATCTTTCTTTCATCCTAAAACTTTTTCCTTCCTCGTTCCTTCCACATTTTATTGCATTCTATCAAACTTGGTTCCCTTCTGATGACACTGCTGACCTAGCTACCTTTTCCAGCACTGATTCATACTTTCCCTCTACCACCTCTTATCCCCATTCACTCACTGGTTATGATGGAGAATTGGAATACTCCTTGCTCCCCATTGCCATTTCTAAACTATCCTACCATCATCACTAAATAACATTCCATTCTCTGAAATTCATTCAATCAATATTTCTTAAACAATCAAGGTTCTGGTAGATGTTACCTACTGACCTCCAAGATCTCCAAGACATTCTTTATCCGTCATCAATGAGGTGAATGTCCCCAATTTAACTTCCCAGTTCCTCAACTTACTTATTTCTCAAGACTGACTCTTCACTCTACTTCAGCTATGCACAGAGATGGTCATCCTTTTGATCTTGCTAACACACCCACAGTTTATTCCACTTTCATAAACTTTGAAATTCCTTTATCCGATCATAATCCACAGTCATCCTACTTCTTCTTCTCTGCCTGACAAGCTCTCCTATCCCAGTTCTTCATCTTGACTGTGATCTCCAATCTCTCTAGATGTCAGGTTTTTTCCCAGGCCATCATCCCTGCATCTGCTATATTCTCTTCCTTTCTCCTTCTTGATCTTTTGGTTAAACAGGTTGGCTCAACACTGTCTTTTTCTGCCCCTCTTTATCTTATTGCCATTATTGTGTGCCAAGTCTCCATTTTGGATTATTCCTATCATCTTCTGCCTTGACTCCTACTCCCATACTGCTGGATAAAGCTGAAAAAAATCATGAAACCATTCTAATTTGGTCCGGTACAAATTTATTTGTAATTTTAATCTTAAATGAATCCTCACTGAGGCAAAATAATCTTTTTATACTTGCTCACCACAACACCTTTTCCAAACTTTTACATTTCTCCTTAAAGAAAGATGGCTCTCCATGGCTTTCCCTCTCCTCACCCTCTCATCTGAGAACTTTTATCTCATATTTCACTTAAAAAAATTAAAGCCATTGGCAGTTACTTCTTCTCTCTTCCTCCTATCATTCATATGTCTTCTACCCCTTTCTCCTCCTTCATTACTATCCCTCATACATAGGTGGCTCTTTTCTTTATGAAGGCAAACCCTGCTACATGTTATAAAAATAGGGCCTTTCCATACCACCTTCTCCAGCAGATTGTGCCTTCCATTATTCTTACCCTATCACTAGTGTTTAACCTCTACTTGTCTACTGGCTGCTTTCCTGCTGTCTACAAACATGACTTTGTCTCTCCCATTCTTAAAAAACCTTTATTTGATCTGTCAATCCACATGAGCTATCATCCTATCTCTGCCATAAATTCCTTCTGTAAAGTTCCTTCCATAAAATTCACAATACTTACACTTATTTCCTTCTTTACTCTCTGTAGTCTGACTTTTGACTTCATCATTCACCTGAAACTACTCTTTGCAAAGTTATCAGTGATGTCTTAATTGCCAAATCTAACAACTTTTCTCAATAAACATCCTTCTGACATTTATTCAGTCTTCAAACACTATATTCAATGTTCTTTCTAGGGAAACAGATTGTTCCGACATACCCCTTGCAAATGATTCAACAAGGAATAAAACACTTGGAATCCATCCTGTGTGGAAGAACACAGTCCCAACCCACCTAACTAGCTTTTTTCCCACCTGTACCACTCTTCTCATCTATATAAGTGATTCTGCAGAATTAAGAGGAGAAAGTATTCACTAATTATTTACTCTAGAATATTGCCTTTAACACCATGTTCTATGTTTTTAGAGAACTTTCTGGTTTACATGATAAAAATAGGGATTCTTTGAAAAAAAATATTGACATTAGTAATATTTTTCCTTCTAAAATATGAAGTAATATAGGAATAAAAAATTGATGGCAATTTCAGTCATAGTCATATAATTTAGTTATAGGTTTAATTTATCTTATTTTGCTATTAGAATTTCTTGAAGACATTTTTCTTTTCTGGGAGGTTTTTCAGTCCCCTAGAATTCTCCCAATAGACAGTTATAATTCCTTAATATATTTCAAGTCCAAAAGTGTACTATGGTCAGACGGGAAGTTTCAGAAACATCAGCCTACAGATCTCTTTTTGAACTGCTGTCATTTTTCATACCTCATAGCTTCTGGTTACTAAAAATCCTTTCTCCACAAGTCTACTACTCAATTATTCTTAATAAAAATTTGAACCTGCTGGTATATACAAAAGGAAAATGTGTACTTCTTTTGGAGGGAATGTATTAATTATATTGATTCTTCTTTCTATACCCTCTGAGCAAACATCTTTTGCCACAAGTGAATTAAAGCTACTAGAAAATTATCAATCAAATAAATTGGGAGGATCATAAGCAATAATACGTAAAAATACAGCCCTTCAGGGTTCTCCCTAGGACCATAAAGAAGAATAGGTAAGATGTCATCCACCCTATGGTAAACCATCCTGACAATTTGAGTGGAAGATGAAGAAGTAGTTCCAGAGAGAATACTACATATGAAAATAACTTGAGTGTTATACAAAGTGATCTAATAATATTATTTTTCCAATGAATAGATTTTCTAAAGTTTGAACATTTTGGGTGTTAGGAAATTTATAATCATTTAGCACAGTGTCTTATATATAGGTTCTTAATATTCATTTATTTAAAAAAATAAAAATTCATTGATTTAAAAAATAATATAGAGGGGTTTAAAATGTATTTTTAAGAAATTGAAGGTTTTACATATATATATATATATATATATAAACACTCTGGTCCCAGGGAATGATTTAAGCTACTAAGGAAAAATATCTTCCTTTTAAGAAGAGGAAATTATTTGGAAGTGAGTACCACATAATGTCCTCATTCATTCAATATGCATTTCTTAAGTTTCTGCAATGTATACCTATGCTAGACACTGAAGGAGAAATGAGGATGAAGGATCACGATCTCTACCAATGAAGTTTATTTGTTGTTTAGTCACTTCAGTCATATCTCTTCTTTGTGATCCCAATTTGAGTTTTCTTGGTAAAGATACTGGAATGGTTTGTCATTTCCTTTCCTAGCTCATTTTATGAGTGACTTTCTGGGATCACACAACTAGTAAGTGTCTGAGGCTAGATCTGAATGCAGAAGAATCAGGCCCTGAATTATCTGCTGAGCCACCTATCTGCCCCTAACAATGAAGTACTTGTGGCCACCAATATTAATTTAGAAGCCAGGAGTAAATATAATTTAGAGAAAGCAGTTTTAGGGAAACAAAATATATTTCAAAGAGTAATCCAAAGTTTAAGATTTTTAAAGTCATGTACTAACCTGGTTTATATGAAAGTGAGTACATTCATGAAACAGCACTTCCATCAGGTTTTACCCCCATTACCTAAACAAAAACAAAAAAAGAAAAAATGAATAACTTTTCCAATTTATTCGAAAAGCTATCATTATTAGAGAAATTAAACTTTGGCTTTTATATATGTACATATATAAAATATGTAAATATATTTTAAATATAAATATATAAAAATATGTGTATATGTTTGTGTGTGTGTGTGTGTGTGTGTGTGTGTGTGTGTGTGTGTGTGTGTGTACAGTTATGTGTGTGTGTGAACTTTCCGGCATGTGTATATGTTTAGGTCAGATTACAAAATCAAAGTTTAAAGGGATTTCAGAGTTCATCTAATCCAAATCTAGTTTCATAGTTTCAACTAGTAATGCTACTACCATTAAAAAAAAAAAAAAAACTTTCTCTGTAATTCTATCCTCTCTTTTTTTCATAAAGAAGAAGGTAAAAGAAGAGAAAGGATAGAAATACAGTAGCCAAAGATGGGGGGCAGAGGTGGGATAAGGAGAGGTCACTGAGATATTTTTTTTAAAGTTCAGAGGAGAGAATTGAAAGTTAGAAAGAAGCACCAACAAGAAGAACAGTTTTGAAAGCTGTACATTTAATGTGTGCATTCTAAAAGACTTTAAAAGGCACACATTTTAAAAGAAAACCCAGTTGTTTCATGAATGCTCCTCTTTTTCTATTCTCTAAATAATTCTCTAAATGCTCATTTTATTTGATATTTGCTATATGCAGAATAAAAAGAAAATTAAAAATAAAATTTAAAACTCTCCTTGATATTCAAACTAGAAAAAGAAATGTTTCATCTAAAATACCACCTTATGAATTTTTTTAGATATCCAAGTTGTTTTGTCTCTGTCTCTTTCTTTCCTACATAATCTTCTTCTTCTACCTTTTATATAGCATATTCCATCATTAGGAAATAAATATAAGGGGAATGTATGTGGGGTTGCGAGTGTTGCCTAGGAATGGTGATAGCTTTGAACTAATCAAAAATCAGAAAATATCAGTCAGAAGATCTTTCTGACTCCAATTGGCCCAACCTTTTCTGGAAGTACAAATTCCCCTTGTAACATGATAGAGAGGTGATAATTCAGGCTCTGCTCAAATACCTTCCAAGACACTAACTGCTAAGGCAGCTCATTCCACTTTTGAACACCTGAGTTATGTGTCCTTAGTTCTACTTTATGGTTTTAAACTGAACAAATCTAGATATTATAGAGGAAGGGAAGAAAGAGCAAAAAGAGAAAGGAAAGAGGGAGAAGATAATATAGAAGGAGAGAGAGAGAGAGACAAAGAGACAGGCAGCGAGAGAGAGGAGCTTGGATGCCTGGAAAATTCATAAAACACAAAATCCAACAAGGGAGAATCCAGGAGTAAACCCCAATTATTACCTGCTCAGAATTTAGGCAAACAAACTATAAATCCTGATGTGAGGAGGAAAAATTTGACCTCACAAGAATTATTGAAATTTGCTGGGATGAAAGTCATGACTGGAATATAGCACTAAATGGACTGTCTTGTTCAAAAGAACTAAAATAGGTAAAGGGGGAGGAGATAGGAGATTGCACTATATATTAATAAAGTATACTTAGGGGAGGAACAAATATGGAGGAAAATAGGGAGAGGCTGTGTGATATTTGGGTGAAAACCAGAGGAGGAAAAAGTAGAAATGATTTTGCCATTGGAATATACTATAAATTATTTTGACAAAAGGAATAAGAAAAGGAAAAGCTTGAGAACTAGATCACAGACCTGGCACAAAGGCATTGATACACCAGTGCTGTATTAGAGATGTATGTGCAAGAGTTCTCTCACTCCCTAAAGCAGAGTAGCTAATAACATCCTTCAAAAGGTAGAGGAATCAGAAGGAAGAAATTCTATTTTGAATCTGCTTCTCATTAACAGAGAGGAACTGGGTGCTAGAGTAAAAGGGATGGGAACCTTGAGGACAAAGTGACCATTCCCACTTAAAATCTGTAATAGAGAAGGAGAGATCTGAACTAGCCTAACATGTGTTCAAGATTTAGAGAAATTAGATTGAATCCAATAAACATCGAGGAAAAAGAAAGAAAGAAAGAAAGAGAGAGAGAGAGAGAGAGAGAGAGAGAGAGAGAGAGAGAGAGAGAGAGAGAGAGAGAGAGAGAGAGAGAGAGAGAGAGAGAGAGGAGAGAGAGAGAGAGAGAGAGAGAGAGAGAGGGAGAGAGGGAGGGAGGGAGGGAAGAGGAAGGGAGGAAGGGAGGAAAGAAGGAAGGAAAGAAGGAAGGGAGGAAGAAAGGAAGGAAGGAAGGAAGGAAGGAAGGAAGGAAGGAAGGAAGGAAGGAAGGAAGGAAGGAAGGAAGGAAGGAAGGAAGGAAGGAAGGAAGGAAGGAAGGAAGGGAGGGAGGGGGGAATGAGGGAGGGAGGGAGACAGAGGAGGAGGAGGAGGGAGACAGAGGAAGAGGAGGAGGAGGAGGAGGAGGAGAAGGAGGAGGAGGAGGAGGAGGAGGAGGAGGAAGATGAGGAAGAGGGAGAAGAAGAAGAGGAAGAAGAGGAGGAAAATGAAGAGAAGGAAGATGAAGAGAAAGAAGAGAGAAGGAAGTAGGTCACTGAAGCACTTTTTTTTTTTAATGGGAGAAGAAAATAGAAGAAAAGTCAAAAGAAACACAATTAGGACATCTCTGAAAGCCATAGATTGAATTTACATACTTAAAAAGAAAAGCTCACTATACAAAATATAGACCTGCAGTTTCACATACAGTCCTCTATTTCTATTTTTTATGTAGATAGAAATATTCATTTTATTTGGAACTTGCTAAGTTCACAATAAAAGAAAAGAAAAATTGAGAGACAGAGAACTAGAGAGAGAGAGAATAGCTAGAAAGGAAAGTGGTAACTATATCAAGAACAGGTCATGCCAGACTGCCATAATTTCCTTTCCTCTTTCACAGAATTGCTACACTAATAGACAATGGGAATGTTATGGACATGATCCACCTGGAGTTTTACAAAAGCTCTGATAAAAGTATCTCACTCTATTCTTAGAAGAACATGAGAGAGATGTGGATTAGATGTTACATCCACATGGATTGTGAGTAGTTGTTCGTGGCTCAGTAGCAGCATGCTAGGAGTTTTCCAGTGGAGTATTTCAGGCTCTGTATTTAGCCATATGTTAAACAACATTTTCATCAATGGCTTGACCAAAGTCATAAGAGGCAGGCCCATCAAATTTGTAGATGACACCAAGCTGGGATAGATAACTAACATAAATGGATGACAGAATCAGTATCCAAAATGATCTTGATAGGACTAAAACATTGGATGGATCTAACAAGATGAAATTCAATAGGGATACTGCACATAGATACAATAAAAATCAATGTCACAAGTATAAAATGGCAGAGGCATGGATGGAAAACAATTGTTTTTTTAAAGTATCTGTAGGTTTTAGTGGATTTACAAGTTCAATATAAGTCTATAGGGTGATATGGCAATCAAAACAGCTAATGCAGACTTAAACTGTATTAATAGGGAAATAACTTCTAAGAACAGGGAAATGATGTGTTGTTCCCTTCACCAACTTCACCCCTGGAGTATCATAGCCAGTTCTAGGTACCATGGTTAAGGAAGGCTTTTAAAAGTGTCCAAAGGAAGGCAATTGTGATGATGAATAATTTTGATTTCAAGACATGAGGATAAATTGAAGGAACTGGGCACACTTTCCAACAATTAAAGCTGTCTCTAAAAAAAGAAACAGGTTTACTATCTTTGTAGACATTCAAACAGAGGCTAGGTGGCAACTTGTATAATTAGGATTTCTTTAGAATATGGGTTGGACTAGATGGCCACTAAAGTTCCTTTTAACTCTCAAATTCTGTGATTCTGTAAAATGTAGTACTTCTTCTACCTGATAGCCCTTCAAATACTTCATAGAATCATGGGCTCACAACATTAGAGATAAAGAGATCTTAGAAATCATCTCATCCAAATTATTAATTTTACAGATGAAGAAATTGAAGTCCAGAGAGCTTAAGCAAGTTGAGATCATCATCTCCTTAGGTATTGTTTACTGCAGGCTAGATAAACATCACCAATTTCTTCACAAATAGTTTTCTCATAATTTGACTTCCAATCTTACTACTCCACCAAAGCATCCTCTTTATAGTATTTTCAAATAATCAAAATCCCCACAAAAAAAATTTATTCAGAATTAAACAAAATATGCTAACTATCTAGAATGATCTGGCCAAGGCAGAGCACAAAAGAATCATTTCCTTTCTTTTGGGCAATATAATTCAATTAATGATACTATTGCTGCCTATATCCATATATTTTGGCCCAATCCCCCTTATCACCAATGGCAAGATGATTATACAAAGTTAAGGCCAGTCTTTGGACACAGAACAGAGTAAATCTAACTCACCTACAAAGAGACAAAAACCTATGATCCTGACCTCATTAACATCATTTAAAAAAACACCATGAATAATTACAATAAGGCTAACTCTCAACATGATGTAAAAACTAAATGCAGCACATTTAAAATTTTTATAGACAAGATAAAAACATCATGGAACACAGAAAAAATGAGGAAACCCTAATGGGATTTTAAAAAATTAATCAAATTGTTTTTCTAGACTTTTTCCTGGTATTCATGTGAAATGTATAGTTTTTGATATGTGTATGAGGGTTTTTTAGACTCAGCAGGTATTTCAATTAATACAAGAGACTATAAAGGTCTTTTGAATGTACTCTGAGTGCTTTCAAAAGGATATGCCCTGACCCTAATGAGAATAGCATATCAGATTCAGAACATTATTATTTGGTTTGCCAAAAACATAGGCAATGCTGAACTGGGTATTGTTTTCCCACTCTAAGGGGAAGCACAGAAACATTATTGGAAAGGTTTAACTATTATGGCATTTAAGGAGTTGTCTGGTTTTTTGTTTGTTTTAAGATACTGTGGAAACATCAATATTAGCTTTTAATACAACTAAGACCTTCAAATAAGCTTTAAGGTTAAGCAAGAAAAACCCCAAAACAGACAAATTTCTGGTTTTGCCAACTACTATACCCATATCTTCCCTTTAAAAACATGAACCAATTAACTATTATACTGGTGTGACAAGTAAATATTGTAAATGTGCCATGTTTCACACACAAAGATCATACTTACTACTAAGATGATCTGTAGGGTATATTCATTGTTTCTCTAGTACTGATATAAGTACTAGAACCTCACTTTCAACTCTATGTCTTTTATGACTCATGGTGCCCACTCACATGCTCACTTAATCAGAGTTTTTAATAGTTAGAAAAGACTTTAGATTTAGCAATTCAGCTCAATTAAGCAAGCATTCATGAAGAGCCTGCTGTGTACAGAGTAATATTCTGGGTGGGATCCCTGGAATGGTTCTTTCCCTCATGACACTTACTTTCCACTGTGGAGTGGAACACATAAACTTACTTCTTTAATACTTTAAGATTCTGTAATATTTTTGCAGGAATCCCTACCACCAAGGTAGGTCACAAATTCCTTTAGAGCTCAATAGATGATCTTTGAAACTTGTTAAATCTGAAAAATATTTCACCCTGAAGCCAAAGATGAACTTCTTTGACCTTAGTTAGATGGAGTCCATCACTGGACCCATACCTGAAGCCTTAAACCTTAGGACCTGCTATATTAGCATAACCTTTGAGAACCCAGGAACATCTCCATGAAAAATGAGGCACCAGAGTATAATGTAAGGAGACAGAATATATACATAAAGTAGAGTGTAAGTTGCTTGAAGGCAAAGCTCGTTTGTCCTTTGTATTTGTATTCTCAGAGTCTAGCAAAGTCTTTGGCACATAGTAGGTACTCAATAAATGCTTTCTTGTTGATTAAATAAACTATATTATGTCTATCAGAAAGGTGCAAAATGTTATATAAGGTCTTAAGTTATTGACAAGGGGCAACCAGAAAAGTTTTTATGAAGGAGGGAGCATTTGGGCTTTGACGATAGATAACAACTCAATAGGAGGAGGAGAGAAGGGCACTCTAGGCATAAGCATAATTAGAGCAAAGATAGAATGGACTATGTATTGAAAATAAGGAGTAGACCAGCTTTACTACAGGGAAGGGTCTAGCATGAGATTTAGTTGGGAAGGTGGAAATAACACTAGAAATTTATCCAAGGTCCCATTAGCTAGTAAGAGGCAGAGTCAAGACGAGACCCCAGGTATCCTAATTCCCAGTAGAGCCCTCACAACTGGTCAGTGGAATCTTGTCTGTTATAAAAGAACAAAAGTATGACCACTAAGCTTTACCCAACTGAACTTATCAGCTATAAATAGCAACCTGCTGAGGATTCAGGTTCTAAAGAATGGCTTCTTTTTGTTTGACCTTAAATACTGAAGCAACAAGACCAATCAGAACAATAGCACAAAAGAGGTAGATGGTGTAACAAGCTAAGGAGTATAACATCATAAGATGGATATGAGCAGCAAAAAGCTTTAGCGATGTTATCGCCAGTTGCTTCTTTACATTAAAGGATATCCCCTAGCAATTCAATACAGTAATTACTTGACATTAAAATGGTCGTGTAATTTATTTGGCGTTTAACAAATGTAATGTGAATCTGTGTAAGGGAAATCATTCAGGGAAGAGTGTGCTCCTAATAGTCAACTCATAACGAAAGTATTACAGAGATGAGAGCTAATATATTTTTAAAACCCTGATTCTATAGACTAATAAAGAAAACTTGGAGTATCATATCTCTGATTGAATGACAAACCAAAGCAAAGATTATATGGCCAATTCAGATTCTAAATAACATTTTACAAAGAAAAACAGATGAAGCAATTAGGAGCTCTCAAAGAACTCAGTTCACTTATTATACCTCTATGATAGGAATTGGATTATATTATATCAATTACTCAGGAAAAATGTGTATAGTTCTCAATGAGCACATTATTAAAATACTGACCTAATTTACTAATGAAAGGGCAAGATTCTTTTGATCTAGCCTTTTCCACAGAGGATTTTTCAAACAGGCCCTGTTACCTCAATAATACAATGCAGTCTTATATTTCTGGCTTTATCTGGTGGAGTGAGATAACTCCGCTGCTATTGTCCAGGTAGATTTTCATTTTGCCCAGACCATAGTTTTATAAGAAGTAAATCCCCTAACTTCACAGAAGTTATACTGCCTATTGCTCAGAAATATTGTCATCAAAGCAGAGAAAGGACACAATGAATGAAATGCTATCCAAGATACAGTGTGAACAAACTCACACACCAACAAATAGCTTTCTTCACCAACTTCAGTGCATTAAATATGTCTGGTACATATCTTTATGTCACTGTAGCTTTGAAATAAAAAAGTGAAATTCTAGAGTCAGTTGCTATTTTACCTTTCATTTGGTTCAAATGTTTCACAACTTAAGTCTATGATATTACAAGCCCCTTCAGAAGACTTAAATAGTATTAAAATACTACTTTCAATTTAAAGGGCAAAATATCTGGAAAATTAAGGTCACATAATGTTCAAAAACCTAATGGAGTATGGATTTCTGCTCGAAGTACTTCAACCAGAAACTGTAGCAATCTTAAATCTGCCTCTCCTGGATATAATAAGTTTTAAAGCTTTGAATGAATTTTCAGAATGTTTCACATATCCCAGAACTTTAGCTCTGTAATAATGGAATTTCTGTGTGCTACCAGGAAGTTACACAATATTGAAAACAAAGGACGATTGCAATCACTCTTTAAAAAATGAAAAACAGAAATATCTCTGCGAGATTATTTGTCTCGTACTTGTTTGTAAGAGTTCCTTTAAAGCTTAAAAAGAGTTAATTTTTGGTCAAAGTGGTCCAGGAATATTACAAATGCCTGATTACACCATTCAACCAACACTATTAAATATTATACAATTCAACAAACATATTAAAGTGTCTACATAGGCAGAGCACTATTAGACACTAGAGGAGAGACAAAAATAATGAAGAGCTTACAGTCTACTATCAACAACAATAATGCTTTATGGATCCATAATTGCATCATTATAAGTATTCTCTCACCAGTGCATTTCATGAACCCTAAATAAATAGTTTATTTTTCTGAGAGTTGTGACCAAGTAATTGATCATCCTGATAACTATAAACTTGGCTTGGCTAGTGTCCTAACTAGTGACATACATATGCCCATCACTGAGCCAGTACACAAAATCTTGTACCGATTGGTACAACTAGGACCTGAACTCTACTGACATAGCCTTAATGAACCTAAGATTATATTCATTTTATCATGAGATATTAAGGTAGAATTTTAGTGAAGAAAAATAACACTAAAAGCTTAAATTTATAGTATATGTTAACATTTCAGAAGCTTTTTTTATACACTTTATTTGTTCTCATACATAGACTATGACAATGTTATTTCCATTGTACATATGGGGAAATTGAGACTTAAGAAAGTAAGGTGATTTTCCCAAGATCACTCATGACTCCCCAATCCACTGTTTTCACTTAAACCCAGCATGACCCATACATCAGTATTCAATAACTATACAGTAAATTGAAATAGAGAAAAAGAATATGAGAAAGTCAGGACAGTACTAAGCATAATACAAGGTCAAATGAAAGAAAGATTATTTCTAACAATGAGGAGTAAAAGAAGCAAGAAAGGCATTTGAACTATCCTTAAAGGACAGACAGTATATTGACAAATGAAAAGGGGGGTAAGAATTACAAACAGAAGACAGTGTATAAACTGGGATATTGAGGCAAGAAAACTAAATGGGTTAACTAATATAAAAAGGTATGGTTTTTATTTCTTTGTTTTATCGAATTTTCAGGTGAAACGGGACTTCAAAGGCTATTTGCTCCAATGTTTGGTTCTTACTAAGTGCTAAGTCAGTACTTAATAATTCTCTAGTTCACACATTAGGTTCCGACCTTTAAGGGGAGTTTACCCGTTTGAACTTCTGAGGAGGAGTTTACATATGAAAAGGAGTTTACACACCTTTAAAAGGAGCAAGTTCATTGGTTGAAGTAATTTTCCCACAAGTCCTTGAGTTCTCACACGCCCGTTCTCTGGGAATTAGGATACCTTGAGCAAGGAGTGAGTTGAGTCTGGGATTGAGTTGAGACAGCAGATCTCCTCCCAGAGAGCGATCAGCAGTTTCTGGAGACAACAGAACTTTAAACTCCAACCTATATCTGGCCAAGAATCTCCTCTACAACATATTACAAAAATGACCACCCAGCCTTTGCTTAAACACCTCTAATAAGAGAAAACCCACTTCCTTTCAGAGAAATTAATTCTATTATGAGCTAGCTGCAATTGCTAGGAAGTTTTTCTTTCTGCCCCTCCATCTTCTTTTTTTACAAGCTTAAATCTCTTTGCATTGCTTCTTCTGTCCAGGGTGATCAGATATGGATGGGTTGAGATTTGGATTGCAGATATCATTGCATTATTCTTCTTCCCCAAACACACCCATCTTCTAAATATCCCTATTACTATCAGCAGTACTACCATCCTTGCAATCACACTGATTTCCACAATCTTGGCATTTGAATGTCTCATTTCCTCTTATCCCTTATCCACATACCCAGTCAACTTCCAAACCTTGTCATTTCCACCTTTGTATCTTATACAGCTCTCCCCTTCTCCTCTCCCTCTTCTACCACATCCTCTTCAGCTCAGTAATACCAGCCTTTTTGCTGGTCCTTTCACAAGATGCTCCATCTCTCAAGCTCCAGGTAATCTTACAGACTGTTATCTTCCTCCTCTTTTCTCCCTACTGGCTTCCCATACTTCTTTGAAGTCCTGGTTAAAAACCCACTGCCTATAAGAAAGAAATCTTTCCCAATCCCCCCTGTTGATCACTTCCAATTTATCCTGTATGTGGTTTTATCTGTACATAGTTATTTGCATAATGTTTCCATATCTCCTCAATTATATGGTGAGCTCCTCAGGGGCAGTAAAACATTGCTTGGGTTTCTTTGTATCCCCAGAACCTAGCCCGTTGCTTAGCACATAATAGGTACTTGATATATTTATTGACTAACTGACATCTCTCACATTGGAACCCTTCTCTCTACCCACAGTCACCTCTCCTCTGTCCTACTGTAACAGTCTCCTAATTATTCTCTCTACATCAAGATGCTCCCCATTCCAATCCCACCTCTGCCCAGCTATAAAAATGATTTTCTTAAAATCCTGGTCCAACTGCGTTACTTTTCTACTTGATAAACTCCTACTGATTCCAGGATCAAATATTATTTCTTCTCTATGTTATCTTTTAAAATTTCTATTTCTGTGTAAATTTTCTAAGTATGCCATAATAATTTATAAATAAACATATATGTAACAAAATCATGTAACTTATAAACAAATGGACCTATGTTTGCATTTGTAAATCTATTTAAACATATTCATAGATAATATAAAATATTTTACATATGGAGGACACATTTTTTTCAAGTTTGTAGACCACTACCCTAGGATTGGTGTTAATGAAAACAGAAGCCAGCATACTAACATTTCAGGAAGAAGAAATTAGAGAAAGAGAATAAAGAAGACTTCTGCTAGGATGAGTCTGGGATTGGTATCCAAGATTAGACTCCCTTCCTGCTTCGAGATTCATTTTGTAGAGGCAGAACTTCTCAAAAAGAATATTTTCTCCTCAAATCTCAGAGCTAACAGAACCAAAAGGAAAGACTTCCCTCCTTGGGGTTCTTCCTAGTTCATGTGAAGCTTATACACAGTTGGCAAAACTCAAAACAATCCAAAGATGCCCATTACCTAGACAGGCTTTCAAATCTATTTCCCCCTTGGGTTTCAGCAACCGCAGAGGGTGTTGATTTGCTCTTTCATCCCTTCATACAGCTAAATGAGCATGCAAACCTTCAAAAGAGAACAAAAAATGGAAATGACAGCCCTATTTATGACTCTGAAAAAATGTCCAAGCATCAGCATCACCGAAACATGCAAAAAGGCAACCAATGAATCCCCAATAGGGCAGCGGTGCCCTTTAAAGAAAGCTGATATGTAAAAATGAGAACAGCTCACATTTGCACAATGCTTTATGGGTGCAGAGTGCTTTCATATACATTCATTTGAATCTTTCAACAGCCCTTTGAGATGGGCAGGGTAAGGATTATTACCCTCATTTTACTGATGGGGAAACTGAGGCTCATAAAGAGAGAAATGACTCACCCACACTTGTAAGTCAGGATCCATTTTTCATTTTATGTCATGTCAGAGCTTCTTTTGATAGTCTTCCTTTGAGGTTATTATATAAATCACATTTTTTAAGTTTTAATGAGGTTTTTTATATATTTTTCTCTCTCTAATTGAATCCTTCCTTGTATCAAAGAAAAAGAGTTTAACAACAGCAATCACCAAAATGACCATGCTGTGACAGCATATGCACCAGTCTTTACCTGGAATCTCCCATCTCTGTACCAAGAAGTGAAGTATATTATTACATTGACTGCTCTCAACGACCAAGATTTGTCTTTCTAATTAATTTGCATATGGCTGCCTTCTGGGATTTCTATTCATTTACATTATGGTCACCTATGCTGTTCTACTGGTTCTCCTTACTTCACTCTGAGTTCATATATCTTTCAATGTTTTTATAAATTCCTTATAGTCATTATTTCTCATGAAACAATATTCCATTACACACGGCATGATTTGTTTACCCATTCCTCAATCAATAGACACTGGTTTTTAGCAACCACAAAAATTGCATCTATGAATATTTATATATATATATATATGTAGAGGACACGCTCAGGATTGTTTTTGTTTCTGTCCTTGACCTCTTTGGAGAACTAGAATCAGTAACAGTAGTAATGGGTCAAAGGACAAGAATATTTTTAGTGGTGTAAGATACATTTAGAATAACCCTGCCCCAGGACCAAATTTCAATACACAATAAAATTATGTGTATCTACATATACAGATACAATATACAAGTGTACAAATGGAAACAAAGTTGAATTTATGATGAAAATAATAGAAACTAGTATTTCATATATTACTTTAATATTTACAAAATATATCATAGATATTATTTAGTATGAGTCTCATAACAACCCTGAAAGATAGATATTAATACTGTCTCCATTTTACAGATGATAAACCTGAGGCTGAAAGGTTAATTGGCATGAAAATTGCCAGACAGCATATAGTAGGTGTCTAAGGCAGAATTCAAACTCAATTATTCTGATTCCAAATACAGTACTCTATTTTCTATGCCAACAAGAATTTCTTGATCATTTCTAATGCATTTGTTTATACATCCTTGGTTACTTGGACCTTCATAAAGATCTTTCTGTTGCCTACATGTTGCTGTGATCTTGGAATTTTAAGCAATAAATTCAAAGAGTGTAACGCTAGAAAGTCTAAACTATTGAAACGTCTTCAAGCGGTTCTGACTAGCATAAAAGAAGGGGCTAAAGCAGAGTAGTTCAGTGAAGAGTTGGACACCAGGAAATGAACTGTTTTGGCCATGACAACTCATGAATACTAATACTATGATGCATGTAGATTGAAGCCGATAGGAGACATGGTGAAGAGAGAACTAGAACTGAGTTAGGAAAACCTGAGTTCTAATCTCATTTCAGATCCCTACTATCTGTGTGACCTTGGGCAAGTTGCTTTCTATGCCTCAATTTCCTCATCTGTAAAAAGAGAGTTGAGCTTCATAGTCTCTAAGGTTCTGTTCAGATCTAAATTTATGATCATCTTGCTGACAACTTTGAGATTCTGTGATTCGAATTTCACTTTAAAGCAAGTTTTCAACAACACTGCTCCAAAAACTACTTTTTAATACTGCTACTTAATGATATAAGTCTAAAAAGAGCATTCGGGTCAGTATAATTTATATATAAAGCAAAGCCTCTTGCCATTGTCATAGAACTAGAAAGAACCTTAAGAAGAATATGGTTTAATACCATCATATGTTGAAATTTTCTATTTTTAATATATTTTCTTCTCATATCATCTTCATTTCCAAATATAACCTTGCACCTACCCAAATCCATCAAATCATTCTTTGTGACAGAGTATAAGTCAAAAAAGAAGTTCAGCAAAACTAATCAACAATCCTGACAGAATACATAATAATTTTGTAAATCACAGTTCCCCACCTCTACAAAGGAATATAGAGTATTTATTAAGGGCTTGCTATGATGTACCAGGCACAACGTGAAGTGTTGGGTATAGAAATATAAGAAGATGGTTCCTGCTGGCAAGTTTACATTCTAATGAGAGATAATAATATATAAAGGGGAACAAGAAAGGGGTAGGATTAGGGTAAGGAAGCTAACTAAAGCTAAGCTTGAGTTAGCATGATATGGAAATGTCCTGGAACCATTGCGGAGGTCTAGATCTGGCCAAAGTAACCCAATTCTCAGAGTCAGGCAACCCAAGAGCAGAATTTAAGTTTCCAGTGGGGGAGAAATGAGAATGATGTAAGCAGCCTGCTGAGGAGTGTCAGAAAGTAGCATGGGCAATATAAGATGAAAAATAAAGGCTCATCTATCAGACTCCATGGCATTGAGGAGAGAGGGAGAAGGAAGAGGAAGAGGACAGTAATGGCCAATGGTTACAATGCAGACAGAATAGAACAGAAATGTAATTTCTTATTTCTCTTCTGGTCACCATAATTATACAAATCTAGAAGCTTTGTATTTATATTGATGAAGACAAAATGAATATTGTTTTGTTGTCCTGCTCCTTTCACTCTATCAATTCATGTAAGAATTCCCGTGCAACTCTTCATAGTCATTGTTTCTTCTCTTGTTGTTATCGTTGTTCAATCATTCCACTTCATTCTGACTCTATGTGACTCCATTTGGGATTAACAAAGGTAATGGACTTATTTGGCTTTTCTCCAGCTCATTTTATAGATAAGGAAACTGAGGCAAAGAGGGTTGCGTGTGACCCTTGCCCAGGGTCACACATTTAATAAATATCTGAGGTTGCATTTCAACTCAGATCCTCCTGACTTCAAGACTCTCACTCTAAGCACTGAACCACCTTGCAACCCCATTGTTTCTGAGAGCACAATAATAGAACACTAAATCAGAGTCAGAAAAACTCATAGTATCTGTGTGAGCCTGATAAAATCACTGAACTTCTATATAAAATGAGAGTAATATTAGTACCTGCCTCCTAGGGTTGCTGTGAGGATAAAAAGAGACACATGTAAAGATCTTTGCAGACATTGGTGTGTTATATAAATGCTAGCTATGGCTATTATTATTTCATTATGTTGATGTAGCACAATTTGTTTGATCATTTCCCCTAATCAATGAACATCTACTTTTCCTTCCAGTTCGTTGTAAGTAAAGAAGTGCTCTTATGAATATTTGGGTGCAAGTGGGATTTGTCTTTCTGTCTTTGACCTCCTTGGATAGACAAGTAACAAGAGAGTTTCTAAAGTCAAAATAAATGGACATTTTAGTTGCTTTTTAAAAAGTATAATCCCAAATTGCTTTCCAGAACAGTTGGACCAACCACAGCCTTAACCAATTGTGAGTTTGTGTGGCTGTCTTGACACAACTTCCCCAACACTGACTATTCCTATCTTTTGTTATATTTGTCAATTTTCTCAGTATTAGATAATACTTTACCATTGCTAAAATAATCATTTATCTTATTATTAATAATCTGGAGTAGTCTTTTATAAGATCATTAGTAGTTTACAAATCTCTCTTTGAGAATTTTTGTTCATATCTTCTGACCACTTAAACATTTGCAAATGTTCTTGGTCTTTTGTTATTGCTTTAGTTCTTAATATAAGGAAGATACAAAGATAGCTGCCTTAAGTATCTGAAAACTAATTTGGAGACAAGGGGTTCGCTTTTTCTTGAAAACTGATAGGTACAATGCAGCAGAAAGAACACTAAATCCTTATATAGTTGAATATTAGACCCTTATCATAGATAAGTTCCCCCACATATACTCAACAACTATTCAATTTTATGTAACTTAAATCATGTATTATATTTTTGTGATTGCTTTCATTCTTTGTTTAATGCAGAATACTCCCCCTCACAACAACTATGAAAAGTTGCATGCTTTTCCATAGTTACCTTTAATAATCTCATAAATCACTCTCTTTTACTCATTTTGCTCTCAAAGTTTCTAAATGTGTGTATACATATGTGTATATGTGTGTTTACATATCTATACATACATATACATATATATATATAGTCTAGGTTTCTATGTGAATCAAGGAAGTCCTATTCAAGCATTCAAAATAACAGAATATATGAGGTATAGGACAGCCTTTATTTTATCTAACAAAAAAAAAATGGGGGGAAAATACAAAGCCCTTAAAGGAGTTCATAAATAATCAAGACAAACTCTCCCATGTCCTAGAGAATCTCCTATCCCTTCCCAAAACCCTTCTTCACCATAACTACAACAAAATTCTATAATTAAAAGACTTCCCCCCAAAGGGAAACACAGACATCTGGATGGCACAGTGCATAGAGTGTCAGGAGGATGACTCTTTCTGACTTCAAATCCAGCATCAGATTCTGACTAGCTGTGTGACCCTGAGCAAGTCACTTAATCCTGTGTGCCTCAGTTTTTCATCTGTAAAATAAGCTAAAGAAGGAAATGGCAACCATCCCAGTATCTTTGCAAAGAAAACACCAAATGGGGTTGTGCAGAGTCAGTTGAACTAAAACAACTCAACAATGACAATGACAAAGGGAAACATACATGGTATTCCAGAAAAGACTACTACTCTTCACCTTATAGCAAGTATCATCTTTCCTAAAGCTCTTGTATAGTCTTCTGAGCTTGTGATATTATCCCAAAGATTTAGGGCTTTCTCAAAAGGGAACTTTTCATTTGGAATTCTAGAAAGCCAACATTCTCCCTATAAACCTACATAGTCCAATTAGCTCATGTTAATAAAAGAGTCGCATTTTCTTGCTCTTGCTTCTTGCTCTTATTGCTCAGTTCTTTTCTGTGTCATAGGATTATTAAAATCAAGCCAAGAGAGAACTTAAAAAGAGTCTGGTTCCAACATTTTCATTTTACAGATAAGGAAACAGACGCTCACAGTAATCTGCCTAATGTCACACAGGTAAGTAGGCGGAAATTTTGAATTTGGAGTCCAGGATCTCTTAACTTCAAAACCAGAGATCTTTCCATACTGACCAGAATCAACTCTGGTTCTTCTGACTGGCAGGTGTCTCCTCCCTTTTATGGCCCAAATCCCAGAGTTAAGTGGAGATCTACACTAACCTGACCCAACTAAATCATCTCAGCATCAGAAATTAATCATACTAAATGAAATGAGTGCATGTGTAATGAAATGGCCAGGAAATAGATATTTCCCATCTCCACTGAAGGGAGATCTATCAAGCAGATACAATCAAACCCCAAAAGATCTTATCTTTTAGCTTTCTTCAGTTGCCTAAGCTTATTCCTGGGTACTTACTCTTATAAAATGAAACAAAAAGAAACCTCAGTAAAATTATAAGAACTTATCCCCCTAAAAAGAGAAGTTGACATATAATCTAAACCTAATCCATGTCATTCTGTTCCTGATTCTTTTCTAAAAATATTTTGTAATAGAACCGATCATATAAAAGAAAATAAATAACAGGAATCCAATTTTGTCAAAACACACAACACAAAGACACAATATAAAACAAAAATTCAAGGATATTTCTCATATCCAACTTTCTGGTCCATTTATATCATATTTAGGTATTGAAAAAATACATCTCACTATACTTACCGTTTAGGTTTTTCATTCTAATTTTATAATAAATTTGAAAGCTTATAGTTAAAATATGAAGGATTAGATCATCTCAGAGATTTCCTCCAGCTATAACATCCCATGAATCAATGAAACCTTAAGAAGCCAAGGTAGTAGAAAAAAATTTATTAATAGCTTCAGTTTTTACCTGCACTCATGAACTCTTTCCACAAGGTGGCACTTTTGCCCAAACTTTTACTTCTGTATTAATATGATTTGCATTTGAGCCACATTTGAAAGAAGGAACAAAAAAAAGTTTAAGTAAGCTTTATATATCAAGACAGACAAGCAAAATGTGCAATCTTCACTTACATATATATATATATATATTTATATATATAAAGAGAGAGAGAGAGAGATTTATTTGAATAAATCTGCATAATCATAACAATTATTAAATAAAATTAATCATTCCAATTAATCACTAATATTTTACACTGACTTTGCCATTCATTAGTGCGTGACTTAGGGCATTTTATTTTCCTTTTCTGGAACTCAGTTTCCTATTCCATATAATGAGTGTGCTGAACTTGATTAGCTCTAAGAACTTTTCCAGCTATAACATTATATATTTATAATAGGTTGATTTTCTTTAGAAGAATTGCAAGAACATTAGAGACTCACAGAATCTTAGTGTTAAAGAGGTTCTAGAGGTTCTCTAGTACAGCATGAATCTTTTCTTTAATCAAGGGGTCTCCAGCCTCTAATTGATAGAAAGCACATCACTTCTTGAGAGAGCTCATCCCACTTTAGGATATCAGCAGTTGTTATAAAGTTTTCCCCCACAATGAGCCTCTATCTCTCTGCCACAAGTTCTGTCCACTGGCATCTGGGGTCAAGCAAAACAATTTAATTCTTTTTTCCAAAACCAATTTCTTCAATATATGAATATATTTAGTGTATCTGTCTTTCCAACCCCCCCCAACTCCAAGTTTATTCTTTTTCAAGATAAACATGTCATTCTTGATTCATTCTTAAACTCTTCACAATGGTTGTTCCAAACTTCTCTCCTTAAAAACTCGCTTTGAGCAGAGAATCTCATCTACTTGGCTAAAAAATAGAGCTATACAAAAGACTGACAAAAACAACAATATGTAGGATATCTCATATCAGAAACAATTGACTTAGAATGAATAATACCAGTCAAAATGGAGGCGTAAGAGGAAGCACTGCAGCCCAACTCTAAAACTCTAATTGTCTTACTAAGGAAAAGAGCTCTCAGAGCCAGACCCTTTAATGAAGAATGAGGCAGAAGCACTAATTCCCACCTCTTGACTCTCTTCATCTGTCCACATTTTTCACCTCCATGCCTTAACTGCCTTTTCATCCTAGCCCATTCCTTTCACCTTGAGCCTTTTGTTTTCCATTTATGTGTTTCTCTCACAGTCTCTATGTTGGAGAAGACCTAAGGCATCCATCCTTCCTTCCCTTCTAAACTCTGGTTCTGACACTCCAGCTTTTACCTCCTATGTCTTTCTCTTGCCACTTTCCCACTCTTTCTCTGTGTCAACTTCCTTCATTAGACTGTAAGTTCTATGAGAACAGGGATTGATTTTCTCTTTGCTTATATTTTTGTTCTCAGTACTTTAGCACAATAACTGGCATAAAGGAAATCTTTATTAAATGATTGTTGCCTATCTCTCTGCCTGAGCCCAGTAGTAGGACAACAAGTAAGACAGATCATAACAATCTTGCCAGAAGTACACAGAGCCTAGCTCAAACTCCAAATATTTATCTAAAAAATAAAAGTGGAAGAATGCAGAAACAAACAAAAAATAACAATTATCATGAGATAGGAATACATGAAACACAAACCCAAAAGAGCAGAATGACTCCAAAACACTTATAACAGAGCCTTAAAGAAAAAACACTTTTACCCACAAGAAAGTCAATTAGAATTCCTAGAAAAATTCTTCAAGAGTTAAAAATGACATTTCCTAAAAATACATTCTTTCTAAGTACTTACTATATGTCAGGCACTGTGTTAAATGCTAGAGATAGAAAAAAACTAACTCTGCTCTCTCAAGGGGCTAAAAATCTAATAAGGAAGACAACACGCAAATTATTATTTATACATATATATACATATATATATAAATACACATATAAATTATCCCCCTTTACATATATACCAACAATATATATACAGGATAAATTGGAGATGATCTCAGAGCAAAGACTAAGAATAAGGAAGATTGGCAAAGTCTTCTTATAGAAGGTGGGATTCTAGCAGAGATTTGAAAGATGCTAGGGAAGCTAGGGTGAAAGATGAGGAAGGAAACAATTCCTGGCATAAGAAATAACCAGTGAAATTGCAAAGAACCAAAAGATAGAGTATTGTGTATGAGAAACATCAAATAAGATAGTGTCACTATACTGCAGAGTATGTAAAGGGATATAAAAGATATAAAAAGAAAGAGGTCAGGTTATAAAGGGTTTTAAGAGCCAAACAGAGAAATTTATATTTGATCATGGAGGCAATAGGAACAGCTGGAATTTAATGAAAGGGAAAGAGAGGGTGACATGGCCAAATTTGCCTCTTAACTAGATGTATCCTTTAGGAAAATCACTTTGAAAATTCAGTGAAGGTGGATAGGAGTAGGAAACAACTTGAGACAGGGAGATCATCCAGTAGCTCAAACATAAGGTGATGAGAGTCTGCCCCAGACCAATGGCAATGTCAGAGGAGGGAATGTAGTGGATAGAAGAGATGTTATAAAGATGAAAATGACTGTACTTGGCCACTGCTTGGATGTGAGGGGTAAGAAAGGGGTTGTTGATTGAAATGCTAAAGGAAGTACCAAGCTAACATTTCATAAAATCTCTCTCATAAATATCTTATTTCCAAGATATATAAAAAATTGATTCAAATTTATAAAAAGAACCATTCTCAAACTGGTAAATGATCAAGAAATTTTCAAAGGAAGACATTCAAAGTATCTATAATTATATGAAAAAAAAATCTGCCAGATTGTCAAAGTTGACAAAAAAGGGAAAAGACAAATTTTGGAGGGGCTGTGGAAAAACTGGAATATTAATGTAATTGATAGAGCTGGTGAATTGGTATGATCAAAAAGTCACCCATATAATAGGCCTATGACCCCAAGAGATTCTTTTTTATAAAGGAAAAGAGACCAAATGTACAAAAATGTGTATACCAGCTATTTTTTTTGTGGAAGCAAAAAACTAGAAACTAAGGGGTGCTCAATAATTGGGAAGTGAATAAACAAATTATTCCCATGGTCAACAAATATTCCTTAAAAGCTTACTTTGATTCAAACACTATGCTGTGTACTAGGGGTAAAAAAAATTAAATAAATAAGAAAAAGAAAGATAGTTCCTGACCTCAAGGAGTTTACTATCTAACGATTAAAAGACAATATAAAAAAGGAAATTGAAGAAGGAAGGGTGTAGGTATCAGATGCTAATCAGCATAAGGGCATGAGGCTTATAACTTTAAAATCATGGAAAGTAGCTTGTGAGAAATGAAGAGATGGTTGAACATTTGGAGCTCTCTATAAAGAGGATTTGTGAGGAGTGTTTTGCTCTGACGTCCAGCCTTTAATAAGAGGGAAGAAGCAACTGAAGATACTGAGGAGGTGCCAAGTACTAAGGCTGAAGCAATTTCCATGATGATGATATTTATAGAGATGAATTTATTCATGATATTTGTGGAGTCAAAACCGGAGCAGCTGGTAGGAAATGAAGAAATATGTTAAGTGAATGAGACAGCATACCATGATATAAGAAATGATGAGACAGTTCCAGAAAAACCTGGGAAAACTTATGGAACCTTTGCCCAAAAGGCCATCTGTATAAGATCCTCCACATTAAGGGTAATAAGAGTTTTCAATTTGCTTGGGAGCAGAGATATCTTGGTCTCCTGACTTCCAGCTTTGCTAGAGAAGGTACCCAGTTCCAGATCCCTAAGGGAGAGAAAGACTGTGAGAAAAGACAACATAAAGAGGAGCTGCTGACCTCAAACATGTCACTAGAGAATTTGCAGAATTTCCTCTTGGGTGATATCTGAGACTCACCCATAGAGAGAAAATTATTTCACCTCTGTTAAATTGAGTTATGTTGTTCTCAGTAGAAGAGTCCATTTTTCACTCTGTGTATTTTCTGATATATTTTCTCATCTGTACATTCTCTGATTTCTGTCTGCTTTCAGTAGGGGATAAATAGGTTTATTTGCTATTTGCTACATTTGTTCATTGTGGAGCTGGCAACGATGGGAAGGGAATCGAGTCTTAAGTTATATAGTTGGAGGCACTCTTCCATTAAGAGATAGTGATTAGAAGTGCATCTTGAACTTATACTAACAATATTTAAGAGAATAAATAGGGATAATTCTAGGTTAGCACTCCCTCTCCCTGAAGAAAGCAGAGTGGCAAGTCCCTGACCCTGCTCTTATGCTTCCCCTTCCAGCAGAAATCAAAGTTTCTCTTTGGAAAAGAGTAAAGAAAAAATACACTAGAAATATCTATACTTGCTTCCTGGGAATCTCATGTAGACAGACCCATGTAGACAAATAATCACTTAAATGGGCAAAATAGCACAGCATCCAATGAACCCTATCCCAACACACACAGTCCTGCACTTATATGAACTGATACAGAATGAAATGAGCAAAACCAGTGGGACAATTTATATAATAGTATTTTAAAATAATATTGATTAATGCAGTGATGAGCCATGATTCCAAAAAACTCATGATGGTGCAAACAACCATCCTAAGAAATAATAGACTCAAATGCAGAATGAGATAAGCATTTTTTAGGCATATAAGAATTTGTTTTTGCTTGATTATATATATATATATTTGTTACAAGGATTTGGAGTTTTTTGTTTTTAATGGTGGTAGAATATTGACAGAAAAGAATATAAATGTTTTTAATTGAAAAATCTAAAACTAAAGTGTGAGGGTCATATTATAAAGGAATAATGAGCAAAAGAATATGTGTGGTAAACAATAATGAGGAAGGGTTTAGGGGAAAAGATGTTGCCCTGGTTGGACACATTGAATTTAAAACGTTTACTGCACATACAATTTATAAAAGATTTCTAAAAGGCAATTGGAGATGTGAGACCGGAGGTCATCAGAGAGACTAGGGCAAAAAAAATTTAAGTCTGGCAATCATAAATATAAAAATGATCATAAAATCCACAGGAGATAATGAGATCATCAAGTGAAATAGTATAGAAGAAAAGAAGAGGAGTTAGAGGGTATGATCTGGAGGAGGATCCAGCAAAGGAAACAGAGGAGCAGTCAGATAGGTAGGAGAAAAACCAGGAGAGAATGATATTCTGACAACCTAGGGAAAAGAGAGCATAGGAGAGCAGGGAATGATCAAGAGTGTCAAAGACAGAAGAGATCAAGAACAATAAGGGTTGAAAAGAAATGTTGGATTTGCCAACTAAAAGATCTTTAGTAACATTGGAGAGAACAGTTTTGGTAGAATTATAAAGTCAGAAGTCAAATTATAAGGAGTTAACAAGAGGATAAGAGGAAAGTAGAGGCACTTATTTTAAGTGGCCTTTTTGAGGAGTTTAACTACAAAGGGCAGAAGAGAAACAGGATAATAGCAGGAATGGAAGGATCAATTGAGAGTTTTTTCAGCATAAGAGAGAGATGGGGCATGTTTGTAGGCAGTATAGGAAATGAAATAGGACAGAGACAGAAACAGAGAGAGATTGAGCGTTCAAAGATATGAGTAGAAGCAGATTATCTAGCTCCCCATATTAACTCATTTTTTCTTGCTAACTTGGCAATAAGTTCAGTAGCTTCTATGATTTCATTTCTATGAAAGCTTATATGCTGTTGACATCCTGTAAGTTATGGCGTCTTGAGGCAAAGCCCCAGTTGCCCTCTTCTAGTTACAACTTGAATAAAATAAAAACTCTACAGTAAAGCCTTTAATTCCCTCTAAACTTCTCCACCTTCATTCCATGCTCACTAATTTCCTTCACACATTCAAAATGTTAGACAAACTGGATTATTCATAGGTCCTTGATGCTGATCTGAACTCATTGCATCTATATGGGCAACTCCCCAGCAGCTAAGGATAGAATGTGAGGCCTGGAGTCAGGAAGACTCATCTTCAAATCTGGCCTCAGATAATTACTAGCTGTGTGACCTTGGGCAAATCATTCACTCTATGTGCCTCAGTTTCCTCATCTGTAAAATGAGCTGGAGAAGGAAATGACAAATCATTTCATTATCTTTGCCAAGAAAACTCCAAATGGGGTCAAGGAGAATCATTCATAACTCAAAACAACTAAATAACAATAACAAAAAGGAACTCCTGGCTGCCAGGTATCCTTTCCCTCCTCACTCTACAATCTAAAATACTTCTCTTTATTTCTAGCCTTCCTCAGGTACTTCTTTTCACAAAATCTTCCCTTATCTCCTCGAAGATGAAAATGATCTCTTTCTCCTCAGATTTTCTAGAGCACTTTGCTTGGATCTCTACTTTGCCCTTATCACATCCTATCTTGTACCATACTTTTTTTATGTGAATGTCATATCTTCCCCCTCCCCACTCTGGACTGTAAGTTCATTTGTCCTCTACAGTTTCAGAACATAACAGAACTACAGTAAATACTATAAATGTATAATAAATGTGAATTGTATTCAGTTGCACAGAATTGAAAACAAGGCTTCCAACTCTCTGGCCTGAGATCTATAGACTCAGTGACCAAACTAAATCTTCACCAGACAAGTTCTTTTAACAGTCTAATTAATCGTTTTCCATTTGCTTTCAAAGAAGTTACAATGTAGTCATTACAAGATGTGCCTTTTACTTAAATTTCCAAGAATAAGGTTATTTGGGGCAGGTAAAACGGATTCACTAAAGAGATTTCCATTTGCCTGCTTCCCCTTGTTCAATGTGAAGAGACTTTCTTCTTGCAATACAAATTGCCTTAAGCAACTTTAAGATAAAAAAAAAGTGAGGAAACTTGGGAAATGCGTTTTACTGTTGACCAGGAACCCTGGGTAAAGCAGAAGAGAAAAGGCTTTATTAAAAGCAGTCTTAGCTGATGGCTTTTTTACCATTAACAAGTCACTTAGGTCAGGAAACAAAAGCTAAATGCTATTCCCCAGGCCTAGGGCCATCATAAACACTGAGGAAATGATGAAAGTCCCAGATTATAGGGGAAATTCGGCCACTGGTGCCTTTGGGAGAAGAAAGCTGACATTGTGTCCTCATCCCTTCAAAAAACATATCCCAAGCAGAAAGGGATCCAAGATCAAAGCCCTCTTTAAAAGGGGAAGAGGTCTCAGAAGTGCTGCTGCCTGGAGGTATAAAAATAAAGTGACCAAAGTAGAAGGACAGCCTAAATTAGTGCTCCCTAAACTTCCTGCTAGGTTGGCCCTCTGCTCCTCCTATTAAGACTATGAAAAAGTCCTGGAGAGGACACATCAAGGTGGGTCACCTCTGACAACCAAGCCTAGGGAGATAAGGCATAAAGACTAGATAATTAGTGGGTTTTCAGGAGGAAAAAACAAAGTGGTGAGAGGAAGGCAGGGTAGAAACAACCAACCAAAGCTACAGCAACGGGAAGATAAAAGGTGTTCACTGAGATTCTGGATAAAAAAGTTAGGAAACTCCAAAACTCTAAGAACCCCTGGCAGGCTTAGCCCTCTCTCTCTCTCTATCAATTGTAATCAAGATCTACCTATAGAGTTCTCTCCTCCACTGCAAACACACCCTCAAATTCTGACCTGCCAGCACACAACAGGGAGCACAAAATCAGGACAAACAGTCTGTGTCCTGGGACCAGAAGTTAGAATTCTGTTTGTTAGCATCCCTCTTGTTAACCCATTTGCTCACCCAACTGTTCCTCACAGATGATTTGGATCTTCAACTTGACTTAAGAGTGACTCTCCCATTCTCCTTGCCTTTCCTGAATTTCCAGATGTTGAAATCAGCTTTCTTCTTGTTTTATTTTATTTTTTGTTTTCAATAGTATTTTATTTTTCCAAATATATGTAAAGATAATTTTCAACATTCACTTTTGTAAAATTTTGTGTTCTAAATTTTTCTTCCTCCCCACCCAAGACAGCAAAAAATGAATTAAATATGTGCAATCCTTTTAAACATATTTCCATATTTGTCATGGTGTGCAAGAAAAATCAGACCAAAAGGGGGGGGGGGACCATGAAAAAGAAAACAAACAAAAGGGTGAAAATACTATGCTTTGATTCACATTCAGTCTCCAAGCTTCTCTCTCTGGATGTGACTGGCATTTTCCATCCCAAGTCTATGGGAATTGCCACATTGTTGAAAAGAGCCAAATCCATCAGTTGATCATCACATAATCTTGTTACTGTGTACAATGTTCTTCTGGTTCTGCTCACTTCACTCAGCATCAATTTGATGAGGAAACCCCAAAACTCTGAAAAATCCTTGAAGGAGAAAACCATCTTGGACTTCACCCTAAGCACAAACAGTTTCATCTTTGTTATCTGGCTCAGTCCAGAAACCCATTGAATTCAATTCAAATTCTAACCCAGGCTGAAACCCAGCCTGGAGCCAACCTGGGACTCCACCCACAAGCCCCTTTCAGCTTGTAGCCAAAGCCCCCTATCATAAAAGAGCCAAGCTGGAGTCCTCTCTTTGCAGAGATCCCAAACATGGCACCCTTACTCCGGCCATGTCAAAGGATTTCTGCCCACTGGAATCCTGGTTCCACAGTGCCCTCCTCTCTCTACCTAACACCTTTTAACCTTACTTCCAAACCCCAAAATAAACCTCTTTTATCAATCTAGGTTTTCGGGTCTATAAATTCCTTTACAGGGGACTCTTGCGCCACTACTAGACCTCATTTAACTCCATATCCTTGCACCGAATCCAAAGGGGTTGCAGAGGAGCTCTATTTGACTCCCTGTATCCCAAACCTGCCACTAGACCTCAATTAAACCCTAATTTCATTTAGGTACCCCAATTCTAAACCTCATCAAGTTCATTTCCAGGCTTTTTTGAAATCAGCCTTATCATTTCTTATAGAACAATAATAAAGAATTAGCTTTCTGATTTTTACTAGATTAAACTACTCATTTGCTTCTACTATTACAAACTTCCTGGACTTCAAACTTCTAATTACCTGCTCAGATAAAGAAATGTCATAATATTCATTTCCTCATCTCTAAAATAAGATCTAACAGACACTAAGATCTCTTCTGCTTCTACATCTCTACTCCTACAAAAACACAAACTACTCCTGCCTAAGACCTGCTCCTTACAAGTATTCCCCTCTAAATCTCATTCTTTTCTACAGCTTCATCTCTTCAATATAAGCCACACCAAAATTTATTGACAGCCCTAAACTAAAATCTTTACTTTTTCCCTCAATGTCTACTCCTTCTAACCTTCCGAGAGAAGTCATGTGATATAATAGAAAGAGAACAGGCTATAAAGTCAAGCTTCTAATGCCTCTGATATAGGCTGTACGGCCATGGACAAGTCACAATGTCACTGAGTCTCCATTGTTCTCCTCTGTTAGGATTACTAAGTGAGAACTGAGGTTGTCTGGAGGGTGACAAGGTGAGAATTCAGGTTTTCTGGATAAGAGGGGGCAAGCTCATTGGCTGAGGTGGTTCTTCCCAGAAGCCCTTGCATTATCCCACGCCCATTCTCTGGGAGAATAAAAGAGAGGACAGCACTGGGCGCAGAGCAGATCGGCCTGGAGAAGGATAAGAGCTGGAGGAGATTCAGAGCCAGGATTCAGAGGAGAAGACTTTGAATTGCATCAGGCTTGACGGAGCTCTCTGCAGGAAGGGAAGTCACTTCTTTGGACAAGAGTTAACAGCAACTGCCTGGAGACAACGGTTCATTACAGGAAGAAGAATCTGTCGGAGAGATTTGAGTAGAAGACACAGCAGATCTCTTCCCAGAGAGCGATCCAGCAGCTTCTGGAGACGACAGCTCATTACAATTGGCGCCCAACGTGGGGCAAGGACTTTTGCTTATCCTGACAAGAGGAGCTAGACCAGACCTTCGCAACCGAACAGGGACAGACACGGTCCTGATTCCAGTGGAAAAGCTTCCGATCTAGATCTCAGTCTCTCTGACCCAGAACCGTGAGTAACGAGGAAACTTTGTTAAAGATTAAGTGAGTGTGCTAATAGATAAATAAGGAACTTAACTTGTTAAGGGCTAAACCAGGAATCTCTTATAGTGAAATGGGGCAAACACCTTCTGTTCAAGGAAAATGTTTAGAGAGCATCATCAAGGTTATGAAAAGCCAAGGATTGATTATAATTTTAGAGGAGATTACTGAACTTTTAAGAACTGTGAAGGTTATATGTCCTTCTTTTTCTCTGGAAGAAGAATTGGATCCAGATGAATGGGAATTAGTAGGAAAGCAATTAGGTGAACACTACAATTCCAGGCCAAACTCAATTTCCAAAGATACAATTCATATATACAATGTAATCCAATTGGCTTTAAACAATGTTATTCTAAAGGAAGAGATGAAGGAGCAAAATGGGGAAGTGTCAACTAAACTAGGTGAAAAGGATGAATCAGATAACAATGAAGTTAAGTACAATTCTGAGCAACAGGAGCACCTCCCATCTCCTCCCTCAATTAACCCTTCATGGGTGGAGCAAGAAGGAGGAGAGGAAGAGGCAGAAACACAAACAGAATTGCCTGTGAAGCAGCCTAAGCCTATGACAAGATTAGAAAAAGCATTGGTTAAAGCTAAGAGAGAAGGACAGGATATAAGTGATTTTATACATGCATATCCTGTGATTGAAAATATTGATTCTGTAGGTCATAAAATGAGAAGATATGCACCTTTAGATTTGAATAAAATTAAGGATTTGAAAAAAGGTTGTACCCTTTATGGGACTACATCAGCTTATGTCAAAATGTTACTAGATGGTTTGTCTTATGAAGTCCTAACCCCGAATGATTGGAAATCCATAGCAAGGATATGCCTGGAACCTGGAGAAAATTTATTATGGCTTGCGGAATTTCATGAATTATGTAAAATTCAAGTCAGATGCAATTTGGAAATAGGAGTTAACACACAATTCACTTTTGAGCACTTAGCTGGTGAAGGTCGATATGGAGAGAATTCAGAACAGATTAATTATACCATGACAATATATGAGCAAATTGCTAAGGCTGCAATAAAAGCTTGGGGTGTCCTTCCTGGACAGAAAGATCGTGGAGAGGCTTTCACTAAAATACAGCAAGGTCCCAATGAACCTTTTGCAGATTTTGTGGGACGTTTGCAAACTGCTGTCAAAAGAACTATTGGAGAAAATGCAGCTACAGAAATAATGACCAGACATCTGGCTAAGGAAAATGCCAATGAGATTTGCAAAAGAATTATATGGGGATTAGACAAAGATGCTCCTTTAGAGGAGATCATAAGACGCTGTGCTACAGTGGGAACAAATGCTTTTTACACCCGGACAATGATGAATGTGGAAAGGCAGGGTCCCTCCTGGCAAGGGACTTCTAGAGAAACTCGGCGATGTTTTCAATGTGGAAAAATTGGGCATCTAAGAGCTCAGTGTAGATATGGAGATACAGTGAGAAGACAGGGTGAGAGAAGACCTAAAACTCCATGTCCAAAATGTCACAAGGGCCTCCACTGGGCCTCCGAATGTAGATTGACACAGGGAAATGACAGGTGGGGCCCAGCTTCAGCCCCCCAAGTGGGGCATGATGGCAGCCGAGGTTACATCCAGAGAATTTTAAGACACGATCAATCAGCCAAAAGGCAATCAGATGGAAGAAAGGGATTGAAATTAGGAAAAATAGAGTTGTGTGCAGTAGAGACTACCGAGATACTCCCTGGAGAAGTGAAATCTGTTCCTGTTGAGCCTATGGATCCTTTGCCTCCAGGCACAGTAGGCTTGACCATTTCACCTTCTGAGAGTGCCTACAAAACAGTGTCCATCCATACACTGATGTGGGAGACTGGAGAACGTGTATCTAATATCCCAGTCACTAACACAGGCAGACAACGTGTGATTTATCAACCAGGAGAAGTAGTAGCATCAGGCTTATTGTTACGGACCCCTAATAAGCAACCTAGTGATAGTCGCCTAGATTTTGACTCCAATGAACAAAATCCAGGAATATATTGGACAGCAGCTGTGACAGCTGACCGACCTATGCTTACTATTTATATAAACGGAATACCATTTGAAGGATTGGTAGACACGGGTGCAGATCGTACAGTTATTAGAGGTGCCAATTGGCCCGGTCACTGGCCAAAGATTAAAGCAGACACCTATATGTCTGGGGTGGGAGGATCAATAGCAGCAGAAGTTAGTGCTAGGCCTTTGAGATGGGTATTTGAAGGAGAAACAGGAGCTTTTACTCCTTTTGTGGTTGAAAAAATCCCCATCAATCTGTGGGGAAGAGACATTTTACAGCAGATAGGATTACAAATAAGCACTTCGGCTTTTTAGGCAGGGCTGCTGTTGAAGGCCTACCTGCACTTTCACCAGTTCCTATTCAGTGGAAGACTGATTCACCAGTGTGGGTAGAACAGTGGCCCTTAAGAAGTGATAAAATTCAGGCCTTATTAGACATAGTGCAAGAACAACTTGACCAAGGACACTTGCGGCCTTCTCTAAGTCCTTGGAATTCCCCAGTATTTGTGGTGAAAAAGAAATCTGGAAAATGGAGGATGATAACTGATCTAAGAAGAGTAAATGAACAGATGGAAACTATGGGAACTCTTCAGCCTGGACTTCCATCTCCTACTCAGTTGCCAAGAGAATGGCCTCTATGGGTTATAGACATTAAGGATTGTTTCTATTCTATTCCTCTAGATAAGGAGGATATGAAAAGATTTGCTTTTTCAGTGCCTAGTGTTAATTTGGCTGAGCCTTATAAAAGATATGAATGGACAGTTTTGCCACAGGGAATGAAAAACAGCCCTACTATGTGCCAAATGTATGTTGCAGCTGCTCTTGCTCCAGTAAGAAAAGCCTTTCCAAAAGTAATATTGTTACATTATATGGATGATATTTTGGGATGTGCACCTGAGGAACAAATGTTAGAGGCATGTCTACAAAGGACCATGGAAACATTAAAGTACTACAAACTGCATATAGCTACAGAAAAAATTCAAAGACATGCTCCTTTTCAATATTTAGGATATGAAGTATATCCTAAGGTGCTCACAGTACAAAAGCTTTCTTTAAGAACAGAGAAGTTGAACACCTTAAATGACTTTCAAAAATTAATAGGAGATATCCAATGGATGCGTCCAGTGTTAGGCTTAACTACCAATCAACTACAACCACTCTATGACATTTTAAGGGGAGACAGTGCTTTAAATTCACCACGCCAGCTTACAAAAGAAGCACAAAAGGCTTTGAGAGAAGTTGAACTGGCTTTATCCAACGTGGTTGAAAGAGTCACTCAAAAACCCTTGGAAATATCAGTTTTTGCTACAAAAGAGGCACCCACAGCAGTCCTTCACCAAGGAGACAGAGTGATTGAGTGGGTGAACCTCCCAGCACAACCAGAACAAAGCCTTACACCTTACCCAGTGCTTGTGGCTAGGATTTTATTAAAGGCTATTAAGAGAGTAACACAATTATCTGGGATAAGTCCTGAAAAAATATACACATTCTATACTAACGCACAAATTAATGTATGCTGTGAGACCATCCCAGAATGGCAAATTTTATTGGCCACCGCTCCAAATTTTGCACATGGATCTCCATTAAAGATTACCCGGCTACTACATAATTGGCGATGGATTTTTGAAGAAAAGGTTTCTAAGGTTCCTCTTAAAGGACCAACAATCTTTACAGATGCCTCCAAAGAAAATATTTGTGCCATATACTCTCATGATTTAACCATAAAGAGAGTAATCAGGACTCCTTTTCAATCCACTCAACAGAATGAATTATTTGCTATCATGCTAGCTCTCACTTATTACCCAGGAGACGTAAATATAATTACTGATTCAGCCTATTCAGTAGGTGTAGTACAAAGAATTGCCACAGCCCAAATAAAATTTGCAGCCTCCAATATTTATCAGCTCTTTAAGGAACTTCAAGAGCAAGTGAGAAAACATCCAGGCAAGATTTATATCTTGCATGTCCACTCACATAGTGGACTTCCAGGTCCCATTTTTGATGGAAATTCAAAGGCAGATAGCCTTCTAACCATGTTAGCCAGTAGTCCTTTATTTCAGGAAGCACAAGAATCTCATTCTAAATATCATCAGGCTGCTCGAGCTTTACGTTTACAATTTGGAATCACAAGAGAGGAAGCTAGGAGCATAGTAAAAAGCTGTACAGCTTGTCTTCCTTTCCATGCTCCTACACTCCCTCCAGGGAAGAATCCTCGTGGTTTGAGACCCAATGAAATCTGGCAAATGGATGTGACCCATTATAAATCTTTTGGTCGTCTATCTTTTATTCATGTCGTGGTAGACACCTTTTCAGGATTCACATTTGCAATGCCAGCAGCAAAAGAGACAGCCCGAGTGGTCACTGAATTCCTTATACAGGCTTTTGCAATTATGGGTGTGCCACAAGCAATAAAAACAGACAATGGACCTGCATATACGTCCAAACATTTTACACACTTTTGTGCACAGTATAAGATTTTACATACCACGGGCATACCCTTTAATCCTCAAGGGCAGGCAATAGTAGAGAGAAGAAACAGAGATATTAAGACACTCCTCCAAAAACAAAAGAAAGGGGGAGCCACAGGTAGCCCTAGGGAACTTCTAAATTTAGTTCTCTATACCATTAATTTTCTAATTTTTGACAAAGATGCACTGGCTCCGGCAGACAGGTTTTATAACCCACCAGAAGGGCAGTGTCCAGTGCGAGCAGCTCCACTGTCCTTAGATAATCGCCAGGTGATGTGGAGAGATCCAGAAAGTGGTGAATGGAAGGGACCAGATAGGTTAACTGCCTGGGGGAGAGGGTTTGCTTGTATTTCTTCAGCAGGAGAAGGAATCAGATGGGTGCCAACGAGTCATATTCGCCTTGTCCATCAGAGAGAGACAGAAAAAGAGAAAGGCCTCAAAATAAAGGAGAAGATCTAAGAAACATCTGACACTGAAAGAGCCATTGGACTTCCTCACACAAGATGAGACTAATGGACAATGGACTTATGGACATTTATAAATTTTCAATTTATGATTATGTTATATACTTCTAGCATGTGTTATGTTACTATGTTACTATGTGCTTATGTAATTCATGTAATTATCTGTAATACTTCCCATATTGATGGATTTATGTTTCAAGGTCATTTATGTAATTATCTGTAATACTTCCCATATTGATGGATTTATGTTTCAAGGTCATGACTGTCCTATGTTCTAAATCAAAAGAAAGGGGGAGATGTTAGGATTACTAAGTGAGAACTCAGGTTGTCTGGAGGGTGACAAGGTGAGAATTCAGGTTTTCTGGACAATTACAAGGTGAGAACTCAGGTTGACTTGATAAGAGGGGGCAAGCTCATTGGCTGGGGTGGTTCTTCCCAGAAGCCCTTGCATTATCCCACGCCCATTCTCTGGGAGAATAAAAGAGAGGACTCTCAGAGAAAGAAGGAGACTCTGAATTGCATCAGGCTTGACGGAGCTCTCTGCAGGAAGGGAAGTCACTTCTTTGGACAAGAGTTAACAGCAACTGCCTGGAGACAACGGTTCATTACAGGAAGAAGAATCTGTCGGAGAGATTTGAGTAGAAGACACAGCAGATCTCTTCCCAGAGAGCGATCCAGCAGCTTCTGGAGACGACAGCTCATTACACTCCTCTGTAAAATGTCAATAATAATACTCATAACCTTTTATAGGTTTAAGCCTTCCCTGGGTCATTTAGTTGTTCATGCCCTCTTCTTCTTAAAACTATCTTTAATTGATCTATCTGTGTATCTACTGGACCCCACAGAATTTCAAGTTCTTTGGTAGTAGGAGCTTAATAAATGTTTGTTGAATACTTAATATGGTTGTTATGAAAACCAAATGAGATCATGTAGGTCAAATGCCTTGTAGACTATTATCATAATGGTGAGGGACATATCCTAGGACTCTCAGAGAAAATCCCTCAGAACCAGGTGCCCCCAATTCAAATGCAAAAAAACCAATGGAGCACCCACGATTGAAAATTAATAAACTAATAAGAATTAATTAATAATAAATAATAACATAATAAGAATAAAAAACAACAAGGATGAAATTTTATGTGTATTTCATGGGTCTGTGTCCACTAAAAACCATAGCTCATGAGCTCTGACCTATGTATTTATCTTCAATAGTTAGAGGACAGAGGATACAATTAATTCAAAACAAATGCATATGAAGAAATGTGATAGTAAAAGAAAAGTGACAATACCTCATTTCCCCCATATACCAGAAACACTCTCTTTCATACACATACCATCCATGGGAAGAGTGGACACTTGTGTGGAACAAACATGAAAAGATACAACTCTAGAAAACTTGGGTGGGCTGCTCACTTAAAGAGTGATTCCATGTAGAGAACATGGATACCCAGAGGCATGTGGAAGAGTAATTTGCCCCTTTGATGCTGCAAGCTGCAGCTGTTTCCTAGTGATGTTACCTTCATCCTGTGAAAGCTACTCCATGGAAGGTTCTCTTGCACTGCCAGGAGTGATAGCTGTGGGACTATTCTGAGCTTCCAGTTCCAGATAAATTCCTTCTTTGGCCATAGTGTTATCTATTCTTCATAATAAAGAAAGATGCTGGAGCTTTTTTTTTATTTCAAAGGCAAAGAGGTTTGAGGTTTTTTTATAGCTCTTTCAGGAAATCAGACATCAGACCATGAAGAGCTTTCAAAAATCCTTCTTGACTTTTTTGTCTTACAGAATGATCTAGTTTGTTCCCTTTAGAGTCTTGGTTATGAGGCCTCTTCTTTCCAGTAGAATAGCATCACCAAGTTCTTTAGTATCCTCCAAGCTAGTGTCCTAAGACTGAAGTTTTTCTTTCTTGATTTATTGAAATAATATTTTATTTTCCCAATTACATGTAAAAAACAATTTTTGATATTTTTTTAAAAGTTTTAAGTTCCAAATTCTGTCCTCATCTCTTCCCCTGAGATGATAAGCAATCTGATATAGGTTATTCATATGTAACCATGGGAAATCTGTTTCTATAGTAGTCATTTTGGTTCTACTTGCTTTCCTCAGCATCATCATTTTTTATGGCATATTAGTATTTCGCCACAACTTTTTCAGCCATTCCCAATTGATGAGCATTTCCTTGATTCAATTCCCAAATCTTAACCACCTTCCTCCAAAAGAGCTGCTATATTATATGCAAATAAACCCTTTTCCCTTTTAAAAAATCTCTTTGGAATAGACACAGTAGTGGTATTTCTGGGTCAAAGGGTATATACACAGGTTTATATACATTAGGGCATAGTTACAAATTGTAAAGTCTGTTCTTATTCTCCACTCAATGTTCTGGTCAGTGGGCTTGGGGTCTCTATGGGTGACCTCCATCTACCTCATGGTAAGTATCTGCATTTTTTCTATTATTAATCTCTGAAAGCTAAACTATACTGGTCATTATCCACTGTAAGGACTATTCACTACCAAATAGATTTGAGGCTTGAGGATTTCTAGTTCTTTCAACTGGCTTTCACTCGACCAGGCAAAGGAACAGATTGAGAGCCAGGAAGAAGAGGAAGATGGCAAGGAGTCAAAGCTTATTCCAAGGAGCAAGGTCACTGTGCTACCGATCCACTCAGGTCTTTAATTTCTTAATATGTAAATATAACCAGCAAAGCCTAGAAACCATCTTTATACCATGGTAATGTCAGGCACTATTATTTTTGTTTGAAACCATCATATTCTCTTTTCCCCCATGTTCTTACATCTAATCAGATACGGGAAGAAATCACATAGCACAGACAACCGAAAAAGAACTGAACTTAGTATTCAAGAACCTGTTTAATTTCTGCCTATGCTTTTGCTACTGATATAACCTCTAGCAAACCACTTGAGCTTAGTTCCTTCCTCTATAAAATGAGTCTGGTGGTTTAGATGGCCTGTGGGTCTCTTCTAGCTCTAAATCCTGGAAGTTCCAGCATTTCTCCCTCCACAACACAGCTCACCACCATATTTTCCTCATTCTGACTTACAACAGCAACAAGCCTTACATCCTCCACTCACTTTCTCGATTCAATATGTCCTACACAAAAGTGAGATTAACCTTTACCACAGATTTAGTCAAATTATTCCTCTGCTCTGATCTCTTCAATGGTTTCTTACTATTTAAAGAGTTAAAGTCAAAATCTTGGAGTCACAGATAGAGAACCTGGCCCAGACCAGAGTCAGGAAGATTCATCTTCCTGAATTCAAATTCAGCCTTAGGTCAGCTGTGTGACCCTGGCCAAGTCATTTTACCCTATTTGCCTCAATTTCCTAATCTGCAAAATGAACTGAAGAAAATGGCAAACCACTCCAGCATCTCTTCCAAGAAAGCCCCCAAAAAGTCATGAAGGGTAAGACATGGCTGAAAAAAACTTCAGACTAACTCACATTGTATTCAAAGCCCTCCTTGAATGTGGCTTCTTTCTGTCCCTCCATCCTTTATGCTCCAGCCAAACTAGACCACTCTTTAATTCCCATATATGTGCTGTGCTTTTTTTTTTTTTTTTTTTTCATTTCTGTCCTTCTGTTCTTATTCTTTATGCCTTGGATGCCCTCCTCTCCTTCCTCTCTTTCCCCTGCCTGTTGAAACCTAGTCATCCATGAAAGCCCAGCTCAAATGCCAGCTTTTTCAGGAGGCTTCCCCTGATCTATCTAAGCATAATAACTCATATTTACACAGAACTTTAAGTTTTCCCCCTTGAAAGTCACATAGCACTTTCTGTGCATAAATAACACCCTCTTACTATGCTACAAGCTCCATAAGGGGACAGCCCATGTAACAGATGGCCTTGTCATTGTGTACTTTCAGAATGGTGTTGTGCCCTGGTTTTGAGGTGATGAGAAGACTATATCTGAATTTTATGGGCTTTCTTTATTGAGGGAGAAGGCAAGTTAAATAGCACGTGATTAGGGAGTAAAGTAGGTGTAACAGCACTAGACTCAACAGTCTCATACTTCAACCCATCCCTCATTAAACCAGGGGACTTAATAATGAACAGTGCCCTTAAGATTATACAATAGACAAAATCCCTTGTTTCAGAATATTCAGATGAGCAAATCCCAAATTAACAGGGACTGCTGGGTGGTACATTGGATAGGGTGCTGGATCTGGAGTCAGCAAAACCTAAATTCAAATCTGGCCTCAGACACTTACTAGCTGTGTGATCTTAAGCAATTCACTTAACCCTGTTTGCCTCAGTTTACTCATCACTTTTTGTCAAGAAAACCCCAAATAGAATATGAGGAGTCAGACAGGACTGAACAACAACAAATACTGCTGAGATGAGGACTACTTTCTAAAAGGAAAAGAAAGTGGACATTTCTGAATACAGACTGAAGCATACTTTTTGAACTTTCTTTTTTTTTTTTTTTGAGGGGCTCTCTTTGGGGGGGGTTATTTTCTTTTGCAACATGACTTTTATGGACATTTTTAAATGAGTTTTCTCAATGGGGGAATATGGGCAGAAAGAGGAAAAATCTGGAACTAAAAAAAATTTTTAAATGAAAAAAATTGTTTTACATGTAACTGGAGAAAATAAAATCTAAAAAAATAAAGCAGACATTTCATGACTAAGCAGAATCACAAACTAGTGAGGTCTGATTAAAATAAAGCTAGAAATAAGAGTTTAGAAAATTTAAGTACTACCCAGCCCAGTTCCAGGTAGTTTTCTTTTGAACAATCTTCTAATGACCTTGCCCTGATATATTATTTCTGAATGTATATTTTCTTTTGTCTTGTTAATTTGACCATTTAATAATTAATTAACCATTTAATAATAATTACTGTATTAATTAATATATTATATTATATATGATATAATATCTATTATATGTAATAATAAACCATTTGTCTTATTAATAAATAAACCATGAAAAACTCAAAAATAAGTTCACTGATACCATTTATTTATTTATTTGTTTTAATACCAGGTCATTTCTGTATGTACCCTCCTAACCTTCCCAAAGCCAAATCTTATAGTCTGGAGGACCCAAATGAGATCTGATGACAGGAACAAAAGAAGGGGGCAAGCCAATAAGAAATCTCTGATGTTATCTCTCTTATTTTGTGGCCAAAACAGACCTAAGGAATAGGAAAGGAAAGGGAAAAAAAACCTTGATGTTATGGAAGATCCCTCACAACTATAGGGAAAAGCTGCTACCCTGAGAAGCAAGTGAAGATTGTAGCCTTCAAAGACCCTTTCTTATCTAAACTTTGCACTTCCCCAGAATCTTGCACAGAACACTGCCCCTTTTTTTCTTTAGATTCATAATTCATGATTGTGGACACATCCACCTTCCCCCAGATTATAACCCATACAAAACTTCTCATTCTGTATCCCTCTCATCCATATTTTCCCATATAACCATCAGAGATGATCAATCAGAAAGGAACAATTGGAAATAAATACTAGCTCCCTGAATGTGAGGTGATCACCATGGATTTAAACACAATGCCCTATCCCTATGTCAGACAACTTCCCCCATATTCAGGCTTCTTGTCCCACCCTCTCTTGACTGCTCCCTGGTGATCATGTTCCAGATGATTATACCTCTATAAACGCCAGGAAAAGCTAGCAAGATGGCTGGCTTTAAGCCACTCTGGAAGCTGCTTAGGAGTAGATCCATCAACAAATATTTAATAATAAGTGCTTTATAAGGCAGGTAAACAGGTGTCTAAGAGCTAGAGCATTTTTTTTTCAAATGTGAATGCTATTCCCAACCCCTGAACTATGGGTGTTATTGGTAGATATTTTCTCTTTTCTTTCTATGCAGCTAGTGATCTCTTCAATTCAGAGTAGGTCCATTATCATCATCCCCAAATCTACAAAACTAGTTTCTTACTTTATCTCCAATTTCATAACATTATTTGACACTATCTGACATTTTAAATAGGGTATTCATGGACATTTCTTTTTTTTTTAATTTTTATAATTATAACTTTTTTTGACAGTACATATGCATAGATAATTTTTTTTTACAACATTATCCCTTGTACTCCCTTCTGTTCTGAATTTTTCCCCTCTTTCCCTCCACCCCCTCCCCTAGATGGCAGGCAATCCCATACATATTAAATATCTTACAGTATATGCTTGGTACAATATATATGTGCAGAACCGAATTTTGTTGTTGTTGTTGTTGCAAAGGAAGAATTATATTCAGAATTCATGGACATTTCAAACAATAATTCAAAATAGAGTTCATCCCCCTCTGATATACATACACCAAAATCAACACCTCTTCTGGATTTTCCAGTTTCTGTCAAAGGCACAACCAGCCTTCCAGTCAACCAGGTTCAAAACCTCAGTCATCCTGGACAATTCCCTCTAGGGGCAGCTAGGTGGCGCAGTGGATAGAGCGCCAGCCCTGAATTCAGGAGGACCCTAGTTCAAATCTGGTCTCAGACACTTAACACTTCCTAGCTGTGTGACCCTGGGCAAGTCATTTAACCCAATTGCCTCAGTTTAAACAAAAAGAGAATTCACTCTCACTCAACATATTCAACATAATTACAATCAAGTATATCTCTACAACAGAGAATCTTAACCTATTTTGTATCAAGATTCTTTTGGAAATCTGGTGAAATCTATGGATCTCTTCTCAGAAATCTATGGATCCCTTCTCAGAAAGCCTTTATTTTTTAACTACAATTCATAATAGAAGAAAATGTTAAATTTCAAATAGGACTATAGAGAAAATAAAGATTTTTTTCTTCTTATCTAAGTTCATAAACCCCCTAAAATCTGACTCCAAGAAAGTCCAAGAAAGAGACCAGGATAACCCACAATAAAGAAATCAAATATCTGTGTCTTCTATCTCCTCAGAGTATCCCACTCCTAGGCTCTGCTTGGGCCCTCTTTTCCCTTTTCACTATTACAATTAGTTATTTCATCAGCCCCCATGGATTCAATTATCCTCTCTATGCTAGTGATTCTCAGATCCTCATAGCAAGCCCTAGTATCTCTTCCAACAGCCAATCTGACATTGCCAACTACCTATTAGATATCTAAAACTGTATGTCACATAAATGTCTTAAAAACTCAACCTGTCCAAAATGGAACTCATTATCTTTTCCCTCCCCAAATCCTCTTCTTCCTCACATTCTTACTGTTGTCATGGGTACCATCATCCCACTGGTCACTCAGGCTCACAATCTCAGTGTTATCCTCCACTAAGCACTCTCTCTCACACCCATTATCCAACCTAACACCAAGTTCTGTTTTTTTTTAATCTTTGTAACATCTTTTGCATACACCCCTTCTTTTCTGGGACACCACCACCTCTCTGGTATAGGAATGCACCCCATGAGGAATCTCATGCTTCAACTACTGCAATAGCCACAAGAATCTCCTCACTCCGGTCCATCTTCTTCTCAGGTTCCTAAGTAATCTTCCTAGAATTCAGGTTTGACCATGTCACAACACACACACATATACCCTCACTCATTCAATAAATCCTAATAGTCCTTATTATCGCTAGCATCAAATACAAAAATCCTTAGTTTGACTTTTAAAGCTCTTTATAACTTGCCCCTTTCTCCCTTTCCATTCTTCTTAAATCTTACTCTCCCTCATGTATTCTGCAAACTGATGTCCTCGATTTCTTTAATGATCCTCACACAGGTCCTCACACACACACTCCATCTCTTGACTCTGTTCATTCCCATTGGTTGTTTTTAATTCTTTGAATGTTCTTCCCTCATCATCTCTGGCTCCTGACTTCCCTGAGGTCCCAGTTAAAATCCCATGGATTCGTGATCCTTTAATACCAGGCCTTCCCTCTAATACTGCCTCAAATTTATCCTGTATAAATTTTGTTTATCGAAAGTTGTTTGCCATGACGTCTTTTCCATTAGTCTGTGAGCTCCTTGAGGGCAGGGATGGTTATTTGTTTGGTTTTTGGTAACCTCAGTGCTTAGCAGAGTGCCTGGCATATAGTAGCTATTTAATGCTAGATGACTGACTGGATTACTTACTAAATATGACAGATTAAATTGATTCCTTAAGATTATCTTAAAGATAGCACTACTACCATAATTAAGTTTTACGAATTTGTTTTTATAATTATTTAAATTTCATATCAAAATAATAAAAATAAATAAAAACTTTTTAAAACCTCATATCGTTCTCAATCTTTGAAAGCTAATAATGAGAAAGAAAAATGAGCCTCTGTGCTTTTTTTAAATGCTTAGTGTCATAAGTTCTTCAAATTCCTAGGGAAACACATTTTGAATGGGCAGCTTGATTTCATTACTCCATTATTCTCTAGACACAGTTTAAGTCCTTGATTGGATTAAATGATTTAAGAACAGAAATTGGGAGTACTGGTAACCCTAGACTGGTTTAATGTTTAATGTGTGGTTAGATTACAAAGGTCAAGGTCATTGGCCTTTTCTCTGCCAGACTATATCTCAGGGGAGCTAATCTTCATTCAATTCCACAAATGTAGTCTTGGAACCAGTATTAGAATTGATAGTCAACAAATATACTTTTTCTATCACAAAACAGTCTTTGATTATGTTGCTCAATCAGAAAATCATTTCACTGTCTTTCCTTTATAAGCTATTTCTTTTCTGTAGCACTATATGCTCAAATATTTATATTCTCCAGGATCAGGCCACTTAGGTATTTATGTTGTCAGGGAAGAGTGTGACCTCTAGTGGAAACTGAAGTTATTACTAAATGTCTTGTTGGCCAGTCCTATTGTTAATTCAACATATATTCGATGATGATTTACTAAAAGCAATATACTGCTCAACCATATTAAGAAGGAGGCACAAATATTATATTTGAGATTTAGTCTCTGACTTCTTAAAGCTTACATTCCAGAAGAAGGAAAGTCACAAACAGATACTTATTGGTAACAGTCAAGCATTTTTGCTCTGGAACACAAATTTAAGGCTTGAGTGTTCTCTTTCCCCCTTTCCCTTGAGTTTCTAGAGCTTCCTTGAAGCTCTTCCGAACCCAGCGTAATTTGCATGGGCTGGTCCTAGTCACAAGACTGGGAGGAAGATGATAGGATCATGATAGGAGATGGAAAGGCAAATGGAAAGCTGCATTATTAATTTTCCCAAACTACTCCTCCCAAATATTCCTGAGAGGCATCCGATCAAACCCTGAGGCATGCAAGGGGAAAGGGATGTCTGCAGCTCTAACTTAGTAAGAAGTGAGGGTTCTGATAGCTGGCTGAGATAAATATATAGGGAGTTATTCAATGCTGTACTTTCATGGACAGGATGGGGCTGGAGGTTCAGGTATGTTACAAAGACAGGTAGATACTTTCTCATTGCAAATAGCACTTCTAAGAGAAAGAAAGAAAAAGCATAAAATAGAAGGCGGCAGCAGAAATCATAGAATGAGTAGCAGCAATTGTGACCACAGCAAGACAAGGCAAGTACTTTTTGAAAAGAAAAATTAAAAGGCAATCTATGCCAATAGAAAATGGATTGGGAAACCCAAGCTAGCTAAGACTAGAGTAGTGTAGAGCTACATATGTTCTGCTGCAGGTACTCTGTGAAGAAACAGATATTCTGGGGCAAGAACGTTGCAGAGACTCCAGAATGAAGAAAAATAGAAAGAAGCATTACACCTATAGCTTCTGTAAAAATCTACAAATCCCTTTTATAGTGCCACAAATGTTCAATTACTGTGCAGAATCTTGAGCCCAGGAAATAGAACTCCTCAGAAGTGGTTCCCCGATTGTTTTGCTAAAGTCTAAGATGTGTTTATTCCTTTTAAAAAATAAAATTATTCTATTTTTGATGTTTTTATTAGTAGGGGTTCTTCTAGAAGAACTGAAATTTTTATGGAGTAGCAAAACTAATCAGATTCTAATGATCCTAGGGAAAACATTGAGTAGGGAATAGTAGTCATAAAATTATTATTGGTGAGCTTTTCTCCATAAATGAACTCCATCAAACAAATTTTTAAAAATAGACAAGACCAAATGTTCATAAAGAAAAAATCCAGAAATAGTCAGAGAGACACCTCCCAGCATACTCAGCATAGGGAAACAAGACAGAAAGGTCTGTGGACACTGGGGACAAATGTGGCCAGGAGCATACAATGCATAGAGCATTCCAGTGCTCTGTGAATAGAGAAAGGCTCTATGTACAGAGAAAGATTCTATATGAGGACAAGACCCATGCCAAAGTCCATACAGGAGAACTGCAACATGGACAGGTGTCAATTAGCAGCTTTGTCTCCCACTTGTAATATACTAATGTGTTATAAGATATGATGATTTCATAAAGGATGGCTTCAGAAAAACCTGAAAGAAAGCCTAGTTCAGAAAAACCTGCACTGATGCAGGTGAAATGAGCAGAACCAAGAGAATATTGTACACAATAACAGTATGATCAACTATTAATGACTCAGCTATTCTGATTGATACAATCAATATCCCAAGACAATTCCAAAATACCCATGGTGAAAAATGCTATCTTCTTCCAATAAAGGATCTGATGAACTCTGAGCACAAAGGCAAACTTTTTTCACTTTGTTTCTTGCTTTTTATTGTCTTGCTTTTGCAACACAGTTAATAACGAAAGTAAGTTTTTCATGACTTTGCTTATATAAATATATTACTTGCTTTCTCAGTGGATGGGAGAGAGACAAGCAGGAGGGAAGGAATTTGAAACTTAAAATCTTTTTAAAGTGAATGTTTAAAATAAAGTTTAAAATTAAATAAAAATAAATTAAGTCAGAGCACCTGAGGGGAAAATGGAAAAGAAATGAAAGGAAAGAATTAGGAATCTTGCCGAAGCAGTCAGATTCTAGATCCAAATTTGGTCCAATTAGAGTGGACCAAATAGAAACCAATGAATCCCTGAGGCAAAAAAAAAAAAAAAAAAAAATCAAAACAAAATCAAATGACTGAAAAAATACAAGAAAATATAAGACATTTCATAGCAAAGTCAAACGTTTCAAGGAGAGAACATTTAAGAATCATTGGTCTACCAGAAAAGTCATAACAATTGGGGGGGGGGGGTGTTTGTTTGTTTGTTTGTTTTTGGGTTTGTTTGTTTGTTTGTTTGTTTTGCTGAGGCAATTAGGGTTAAGTGACTTGTCCAGGGTCACACAGTTAGGAAGTGTTAAGTGTCTGAGGTTGGATTTGAACTCAGATCCTCCTGACTTCAGGGCTGGTGCTCTACCACTGCACCAACTAGCTGGCTACAATTTTTTTTTTTTTAAACAACAAAAGAAAACTGCCTAGAACTCATCGAATCAGAAAGCAAAGTGCAAATAGAAACAATTACTCACCTCCTGAAAGAAATGCCAAAAGGAAAAAAAAAAAAAAAAAAAAACTTCTGGAAATATCATAGTCAAAATCCAGAGCTTCCTAGTCAAAGAAAATTTACTTCAAGCAACCAAAACCAAGAGGACAAAAATCAGAATCATACATGACTTTGAAGCCATCACTATAAAGAAATAGAGAACTTGGAAAACAATATTTGAAAAAGTCAAAGGATATAGGCTTACAAGCAAGAATTAATTATTCAACAAAACTGAGTACAATACTATGGAGGTGGAGGGGAGGAAAAAAAAAGAATGAATCTTTAATGAAATAGAAGACAAGCATTCCTGATTTAAAAAAAAAAAAAAAAAGACCACAAATGCATAGAAACTTTAAAGTACAAACACAGGAATAAAGAGAAACATAAAAGGGAAAACAAGAATAAACACTAATAAAGGATTGAATAGGGATAAATTATTTACATTCTAATATGGGGAGATGATGCAGGTATTCCCACTAAACTGTTATATCATCAAGGATCATAGTAGGAATCTAATTAGACAAGGCCTACAAGTGGTTTTGTAAGTTTTGATGATCTTAAGAATGGAAAGAGAATGGAAGAGGGATACATTTGGGTGACATGCTGGAGGAATAGGAGACTAGGAGCAAGGGAATTGAAAGGCTGAGGAAAATTAATTCACATAATCAGCGTACACAAGTAGATATATATACAACTAAGAAGGAAGGGGTAGAAGGTGCAATTGACACTTCAACTTCTCATCTAAGTTGTTCAAAGTTAAAAATATATATATACACATATAAACACACACAGAATTGATACAGAAATAAGAAAGAAAGAGAATAGGGGAGGAGAAATTAGAGAGAAGCTATCTTAAGGAAAGGATTAAGCAAAATGAAATCTAGGGATGTACAAAAATATTTATTGCTTTTTTGAGGTAGCAAAGAATGGAAATATTAAGAGGGATACATGAATTGGGAATGTGATGGAATTATGAAGTAGAGAATCTCAGAGAAAACCAGAAGGATTTGCATGGCATGATACAGAGTAAAGTGAAGAGAAACAGGAAAGCAATTTGTACAATGACAATGTGGCAAAGGTAAATGACTTTGAAAGAATTAGGAGCTCTTAGCAATATAATTATCAACCATAATTCCAGAGGATAAATGATAAAATATGCTACCCATCTCCTGACAGAAAGCTGAAGTATTCTGAGTGCATAATTAGGTATTTTTGGATATGGTCAATGTGGAAATTTGTTTTAACTAAGCATAGGTTCTAGTGAGTTTTTCTTGTTGTTCCCAGTTGGGTCAGTTAGGATGGGATGGTGAGAGAGTAATAAAGATTATTAATGAGAGATCTATTCAATCAATATGTGCCTGGATCTATTGGGTCAGAGGTCAAGGCCTGATAAACCACAATGCTACATGTCATTGTGTTATACATTTTACAGAGTATTAATCAATAACAAAATGTGTGGATATTAGTGCTAGGAGAAGCAAGGGAGGCTTCAGGATGGAGACACCATTTGAGTTATTTAAGTATTCATAGGTTTATAATTTGGATCACATCATTATACCCGGTAACAACAAAACTATAGATTACAGATGATCAATTCTATGGAAGCGGCTCTCTTCAACAATGAGATGATTCAAACCATTCCAAGCCATCAACACCCAGAGAGAAGCCTGTGGGAACCGAATGTGGACCACAACATAGCATTTTCACTCTTTCTGTTGAATGTCTGCTTGCATTTTGTTTTTTTTCTCAGGTTTTTTGTTTCCTTCTTGATACGATTTTTCTTGTGCAAAAGATAACTGTATAAATATGTGTGTATATATATATATATACATATATTGGATTTAACATATATTTTAACATATTTAACATGTATTAGACTACCTGCCATGTAGGGGAGGGGTTGGGAGGATAGAGGGAAAAATTTGGAACAAAAAGTTTTGCAAGGGTCAATGTTGAAAAATTATCCATGAATATGTTTTGCAAATTAAAAGCTTCATTCAATAAAATTTAAAAATATATAAAAATAAAAATAATAATTTGGATCACATTACCAGAAAATAACAAGAAAAATGTTTAAAATACATGTCAATTACAATTTTTAAATTAATGTTAAGAAATAAACATTTTGATAAGCATTATAACCAATAAATACACATTAAAATTATTATGTGCCAGGCACTGTACTAAGCGAAAATAGTCCCTGGTCTAGGATTCAGCTTACATACTAATGGTAGAGAAAACATGTAAATAAGTGTCACATCCAAGATACATTCAGAGGTAATAGAAGATAACCTGAGAGAGAGGTTTTATTAGCAAAAAAATGGGAAAGACTCCTGTAGAACGTGGCATCTAAACTCAATCCTGAAGGAAGCCAAGGATCCTAAAAGGCAGAGGTGAAGGGGGAAAGCATTCTAAGCATGCAGGACACTCAGTGCAAAGGTGCAGTGATGGGAAAAATGAGGTTGTCATGTACAAGGAGCAGCAAGTAGACCATTATGAACAGATTATAGCTGGAATGAGAATGAAGTCTAAGAAGCCTAGAAAAGTAGAAAGTTTCAATGGTATGAAGAGCTTTAAATGCCAAACAGTCCAAGGGCCTTATACTCAATTCTAAGAAATTATAAAAGGGAGCCAATGGATTTACTGAAGTGGGGGGAGGAGGGAGAAGGCGGATGATATGGTCAGATCTATCCTGTAAGAAAATCACTTTGTGTGAAAAATAGCTTGGAATGAGGAGAGGCAGGAAAACCAATTAGGAGACTATTGATATAATCTAGGAAAGAGGTAATGAGAGCTCAAACTACAGTGGGAATTGTGTGGTTGGAGAAGAAAAAACACTCAAGAGAAAATCTAGAGATCTCAGCCACTATCTGGGGGTGGGAGGGACCATCTATGACACTTGAATCACTGTTTCCTTATCTATAAAATTGTGCTAATAATAATTGCATTGATCTCCACCATCAAACTTTGTAAGGAAAATGCTTTGTAAACCCTACAGTAGTTTAGAAATATGAATTTTTATTACACTTTTTGGTAATTCCCACAAGGTTCATAGAAGGCAGTCACTGAATAGTTCTTAATTGAAATGTATGTTCCCTGAGAAGTCAATGAGGTCATTCTTCCCCATCTTTTGAAAAGGATTCTCAATTACTTCTTACAGTCTTTAAATTCCTTTCCAACTCTAACAGTCTATGAAGCTAATGCAATAGAAGGGTTCCTCTACCTGCCAGCATTCCACATTACAATCAAATAATTATGGCTACCTCGTAAGAAAGCAACCATGTGTTATAATACAAAAAGAGCCCTGGACTCACTGTCTTGGAATCAAAGACTCTGAATCCCCATTTCAGTCTTACGTCATTGGACAAGGAATTTAGTAAGCTTCTTGATCCCTTTAACCCTGGGTTTCTTTGGAACTATCTACCTCACAAGATGATGACAACGAAATGAAATAATGTAAATGAAAATGTTTTTTCAACTCATATAAATTTCAGCCATTGTTATGATAACAACAACAGTATTAAGGACAAGAAGAACCAATTCCATAGTAATCTTTCATTGGAGCATTGAAAAACTAATGAAGAAAACAGATTTAAATCCAACTTATTATTGTCTTCTGAACATGTCAAATTGAAATTAAAAGTTGCAGTTGGCTTTTCAATATAAAATGTGGACCCGTCAAAAATAAAGTTCTAAAATCTTCATAATACTTTGTGTATTTTCCTGCAAGTCACTATATCAACTGATATAACTTCAACTAAAGTTGAAGATAATGTATTAAGAATATGAAACCACAACTCAGAAATATTACTAAAATGGATATTGCAATATGGTTTGATAAATTCTAGAAAAAATCACATTCTCATGCTGCTCTTTCCACTGTTAAAAGTCACTGAGAAATTGCTTTTCATGATAACCATAAAAAATTAGAGTTATTTGAAGTTTTTTTTTAATTTAAGTTTATCTGAAAATAAAGCCAAATGATTACAATCTTTGGTAAATTACTAAATTCAACACTATAAAAACAATCTTGCTGAATATTTTTCTACATTCCTAAGAAATGTCCTGCAGCAGCAGGGAAGATCAATTATGACACTATCGAGGAGAAATCTGAGTCCTGACATCATTCTTCGCAGACAGACCTTAATCGATGAAATCTTTTATTACCTTCTCAATTTTCTTGTTGTAAATCAACACATTGTTCAAGTTTGATACCGTGTAACAGCACAGTTCTGCAACAAACAACAAAGTTGTCATGCGTATTACATATAAAATTATTTTTAAAGAAACTCATATAAAATGACTTGTCTCAATATTTTTTCATTCCCATATGTTTTAGCTCACTTTTAAAACTTCAAATAAATGAATCACTTCTAAAGCTCCTAGCAGAGTCAACCTGGCATAATGAATACAGTGCTGGGAAGACCTCAGTATGAATCCCAGCCCAAATACTCCCTAATGGTGTGATGCTGGGCAAATCACTTAATTAACCTCTCTGGGTCCTTAAAATAAGGAGGTTGGAGTATTAAATGATTTCTCAGGTCCCTTCCAGCTTCAAACTTAGATTCCACACTTTGCAAATTGTTCCTCAGTCCTATAATTAAAAATTGACTTCCAGGGCAGCCAATGATATAGTGAATAGCGCACCAGCACTGGAGTCAGAAGGACCTGAATTCAAATCCAGCTTCAGACACAACTTATTAGCTGTGTGAGCCTAGGCAAGTCATTTAATCCCAATTGCTTTGCAAAAAAGAAGATGAAGAAGAAGAAGAAGAAGAAGAAGAAGAAGAAGAAGAAGAAGAAGAAGAAGAAGAAGAAGAAGAAGAAGAAGAAGAAGAAGAAGAAGAAGAAGAAGAAGAAGAAGAAGAAGAAGAAGAAGAAGAAGAAGAAGGAAGAAGAAGGAAGAAGAAGAAGAAGAAGAAGAAGAAGAAGAAGAAGAAGAAGAAGAAGAAGAAGAAGAAGAAGAAGAAGGAAGAAGAAGAAGAAGAAGAAGGAAGAAGAAGAAGAAGAAGAAGGAAGAAGAAGAAACAAAGAAAAGAAATGAAAAAGAAAACTAAATTTAAAAATTGACTTGCTCTTCTATTAAGTGAAACACAAAAAATTCATAGATCCAAAGAATGAACTCTGAGTCTTGTAGAGTCTCTACTCTAATCTCTTTATTTCACAAAGGAAACTGAGGTTGGAAAATAAAGAGTTGAGGTCTCACAGATACTGAGTAGCAGAGCCATAACAAGCCATAACTCCAAATACAGGTTTCAGCTTTTTATACTAAATATTTCTAAAATTGGTCTAAAACAAAAAACAAAACCACCACAAAAAAAGTCAATTTTCTGCCTTTAATGAGCAAGCTGCAGAGCTACTCTGTTATACCTTTGGGCTATAAAGGAAATAAGAAGCATAATATACAGTAAGAGAAAATTTATATTCAAGCAATTAGATTCTCAATTATGTACATACATAATATTAAAATAATTCAAGGATCCATGACTTCATTAATGTAGACATGCCCTCTGCTGATACGGGTTGCAACTGTTCCACTGCCCTCTTAGACAATCTTTATGAATTACTATGGTCTCACACACACACACACACACACACACATACACTTCCACCCTTAGTTACCACTAACCTTTCAAATTTACTGGTGCTTGTAAGACTACATTCTACTGGTAGGGTTCACAGTTTTTCAGAACCTAAGACCAACTGTACACCACTTTAAGGCATCAGAGGATGACAAAAACTGACCAACTCTATCATTATCCAGTTGTTTATTCTACAAGTAAACTACAAACACAATTACAAAACAAAACATTCTGTAGCTCATCATAAATAGTTTATACGACACAATAACAAGTGCCCTGATTATAATTTGTTTTTCCTACTAAACCGAAGGGAAATATGATGATACCACTTCCAAATGAATTTTATTTTAATTATTCATTTAAAAATAATGAAATTTTTCACAGCTATCAATAGTAGAAAAGTTTATCTAAACTACAATGGTGCTTTATTTGTCTGGAGGATTACTAATCAGACAATCTCCACTATCAAGAACATAACCTAAGCCAGAAAAGAACTGAAAAGCTGATCCAGCAAAGACCACAAACCTAAGGTAATTATTTTTAATATCAAATGAAATAATACTTGTAAAGCACTTAGCACAATGCCTATCACATTGTTTAAAAAAAGAAAAAGTACCATATAAATGTTATTATTAGTTGTATGTAATTTAAGGTTTGCAAAGTGCTTTCCTCATAGTAATTTAGTGTGAATAGTATTGCTCCCTTGTATGTTGCTGAGGTTAAGTGTCTTTCTCTCAGTCACAGTAAGAGATAGAATTGGGACTGAAATCAGGTCTTCTGTCCTCAATCCCATTATGCTTCCTCTCTGCCATGCTACTCTTCCTAAAACCAAAGCATACATTTTCCTTGATTGCTCCTAATCTATTCCCAAGTATAGAAGCTTAACAACTGTGACACACGAAATGAGGCATAATTGAGTGGGCATATGAAAGATTCTATATACCCTTGAAAGGTTCCCCTGGTGGTATAAAATTAAAGAACCAAGAATTTAATCAGCAGCCTCTCAAAATAAGGACCCTTCTTCTTTGACTCACTGAATTATTTGGTACTTCTTGAGCAGCAACATCTACAAGATAGCTTTTCTTCTACCAAGAACCTAAAAAAGACATATACCTCTCCTACTAGATTGAATTTCCACATAAACAGATGAAGTGGCTACACAAGTGGTATGATTCTCCAGAAATTCAAACCTGTCCCCAAAAACTCCCCAGATCCATTTGCTGTCATTTAATTTTGATTTACTAATGTACAATACACCAGAAATACAAATCTACCAAGAAGCAGACTCAAAGATCCACACTCATTGTTTCCATTTCTGTCAAAACAACAAAATCACTGTCTCTTCTCATCAGGTTCCCAACTTCCCATCTGGCCACTTGTAACCATGTAGAATCCATCTTATTCTGTCCTCCTTGTGGTGTGACCCAATCAGCTTCTGCCCTACTGACAACTTCTTTTATCCGGCAACTATTTGGTATGTGGGGGGAAATGAGAGGGAGGATTAATGCTGTCCAATTTTTAATTGAATGTTGAGTGATCACAACCTTTTGCTCTTTGCTGAAAGATCACTTTACAAAGCATAGACTATGACTGACAAACCTATAACATTGAAATTTCAGTTCTGATCTTCAATGTTCTTGCATTATAAGACAGCATTACCTCAATACAACTGAAATTAACAGGCTACATTACATCTTTAGAGTCATTCTCCAAGAAAGATGTTTACCTGTTGCAGTTGGTGACCAAGATACAGATCTTCCAAAAGCTCCCTGATCTCCAATGTCTGCCCAGGTACCTTAAATTCTGATAGGATTCACTCCTTTGAGTTAAAATAGGATGTTGAACTTTAGATGTTATCTGGAAAGGGTAACACATTAAGCCAATATTGGCCACTGGTACCTTAACTAGCAACTGTCATTTATATAAATTATTTTAAAATGTACGATTATAATAAAATATTCTGGAGGTTTTTGACAAAATTCAATTCTCATTTCTATTAAAAACTCTAGATGCCATATGAATAAATGAAATTTTCCTTAACGTAGTAAATAATATTTATATAAATCCAAAAGCAAACACACACAAGGAATAAAATAAAAGGTCTTTCCATTAAAATTGGTGTAAAGTAAAGATGCCCATTATCACTACTACTATTTAACATAATGTTAGAAATGGTAATTATAGCAATCGGGTAAGAAAAATAAATTGAAGTAATAAGCAAAAAGAGAAAACAAGAAAAGAAAATTATTCCTTTTTCACAGAAAATATATGATGGTGCATTTAGCAGACTGTAGAAAGTCAACTAAAAACCAGAATAACAACTTCACCAAAGTTGCAGGATTTAAGGTAAATTCACATAAATCAATAGCATTCCCACATGTAACCAACAAAATCCAGCAAGAAGAACTAGAAAGAGAAATCCCATTTAAGCTAATTATAGAAACTATAAAATAATTGGAAGCATATCTTCCAAGTGTCACCCAGAAGCTAAATCAATCTAAGCTATAAAAAATTCTTTGTAGAAATAAAAAGTCTCTTAAATCATTTGAGAAATGTTCATTGTTCCTGCATAGGCTGAGCCAATATAATAAAAGATTATAATATTACATAAATTATTAACTTATTCAGTACTGTATCAAACTCCCAAAACAATATTTTAAAGACTCAGAAAAAAATAACAATGCTCATACATAGGAACAAAATTGATCAAGAATCTCAAAAATAATAATGAAAAAAGTGGGAAAGAAAGGGATTTATCAGTATAGAACTTATTTAAATTTATAAAAATAAAAGCCATTCTTCAATTGATAAATGGTTGAATGATATGAAAAGACAGTTTTATTTGGAAAACTATCAAATTTATATAAAATGAAAATCATCAACAATTATAGAAATTCCACTTAAAAGCAATTCTAAATTCTAAAAGCAATTCTTTATATCCCAAAGTTAACAAAAATGGAAAATGACAAAACTGGAGGTACTATGATCAAATAGGTACATCAATGCATTTTTGCTGGTGTTATTAACTGGTTGAGTCATTCTGGAAAATAATCTGGAATTATGCTCCAGAAGTCATTACATCTTGATCCAGCTATATCAGTACTAGGTCTATCTCCTAAAGAAATCAAAGTAAATGAAAAGAATCTATATATGCAAAATATTCACAGAAATTCTTTTTGTGCTGACATAGAGCAGGAAATTAAGGAATATCCCTCATTTGGTGAATAGCTGAACAAATTATTGTACATCAATGTGATATAATATTACTATGTTATTTTTAAAAGTATGAAGGGGACGGTTTCAAAGAAACTTGGGAAGAGAAAGATCTATATGAACTGATGTAGAGAAATGTGAACAGAACCAGGAAAACAATTCATAGAAAAACATCAATATTATAAAGATATACAACTTCTAAAGACTTCCAAACTCCAATCAGCACAATAACCATTTGTGATTCCAGAGTACACACAATGCAACAAGCTTTTCATCTCCTCCTGACATGATAGGACTCAGAGTACAGAGAGAGATAAGTTTTGGGGCATGACCAATGCAAGGATTCATTTTGCTTAACCATACATAGTTGTTGAAAAGGTATTCTTTTTCTCCCCCGTCCATAATGCTGAGGTGGAGAGGTAGAGGGAAGAAAAAAATACTTTTTTTTTTTTTTTAATTTAAAGAGGAGTGTTGGAAGAATTGTGTTTTTAAATCAGTAGAGGAAATGCCCACACTACTGTAATCATGAAGGCATCTACAAAGATGTAAAGGATACTGTATTTGGAGTCATGTCTCAGCTCTGACAACAGCTGTGTGACTTTGAAAAAATAATTTTCTCTCTCAGAATAGCATATGTAAAATGAGAGAGTTGGTCTAAATGGGAGCCAGTCATGATGAGTAGCAAATAGAGCATTCTGCCTCTAATGCTTATTATGTGTGTGACCCTAGATAAGTCATTTAAATTCAGTTTCCTCACTGGAAAATCAATTTGACTAGATTACTTCTAAAGCCTTTCCAATTCTGTCATCCTGTGATTTTGTGAATAATCTGGGTAATGCTTGACTGGGGATGGGGTTAAGAAATCTGATATGAGGGACAGCTAAATGGAGAGCACCAGCCCTAGAGGCAGGTTCAAAAAAAAAAAAGCCGAGTTCAATTCCAGCCTCAGACACTTAACACTTCCTAGCTGTATGATCCTGGACAAGATGCTTAACTTCAATTGCTTTCCAAAAAATTTTTTTAAATCTTTTTGAAAAAAATTAAAAATTATTGAATTGAACCTCCTCTAAAAAAAAAAAAAGGAAAAAAAAGAAATTCAATCTTAATTGTGAGTGCAACTTTGGAAAGACATCAACCCCACATATAGGAATCAGTACATAAGCAACTGAATCTGTGGTACAGAAGAAAAAAATAGAGATGAGAAAAGAAAGAAATTGAGAGAGAGATGCACTAAAGATCACTTGTTGAAATTTTTGAAAAATTTAGTCTAAGATCATCCTTTCCTCCATCAATGCTTGAGAAATTATTTTTGGCAGTATCATCATCCTTTTCATCTTTAATAAATTTGTCAAAAATTCTGAAGTGGTCACCCAAGAGCAACACTCAAAATAATGCTTTTTATTTTTCTAATATTTCATTTTCTTTCTTTTTGCAGCACCTTCCAAACTAAGAGATGTTTGTAAAGTTCCTGAATATAATAGAATATCTACAGATCTAGTCTTTTTTTTAATCATTGAAAAAAAATAAATTCCTCCATCAGGTTATATGTGATCCCTGTCTAATTTTCCACAAATTCTTCATGGAAGCCCTCACAAAGACCTTCCTATGGATCATTGGCTATCTTAGGGAGGGCATTCCATCTGTGTTTTCTCTAGCTTTAGTAGAAATTTACCCATATCCTATTCCAATCATATATTTATCATATATGCTATTGTTAGTTTCTTTTATGCGATAAGTAACATACTGAAATAATAGTCTGCTTAGACCTACCACAGATCCACCATATTTCATGAAGACCACTAGATCTTCAGAGTCTAAATGAGCAGATATATGTTACTGAAAATTCCTTTTGGGTATGGGTTGGTATAGATGGTCCCTGTGGAGCTATCCAGCTCTAAAATTCAGTAATCTTGGGATTCTGGTATTTTCATCAACATTTAGCTTGCACAAAAACTTGATTCTTCAGAGATCATGAAATAGATATGAATCTCAACCATATAGTATCACTCAATGAAAGGAACTCCTGAATCAACAAGCTGTCTAAAACACTTAAAAGCACAGTGTAGCTTCTTGAATGCAATTCACTTTACCTCTCCTCCAATTCAATTCTAGCTTTCTAATAAAGACTGGACATAGAACTTATTAATTTTCTCATGTTAAAGCAAATGACACATGAATCTGTATGTCAATTTACAAATAACAATGAATCAATTCAAATGCAGTCAAAAGAACTGTTAAGACCTAAAAGAGTCAACTCACCACCACTCTCTGAAAAATAACTTACATACTGGGAGACATTAGTAGGCTAAGTTGTAGTAATATAATTTAAAATGCCTTAGTATCATATACCTAGATTCCCATTTAGCCTCAGGATAGCATGAAAAATGAAAACTCCTTATCAAATGTGGAAAACCATGCAGGTTCAGAATACACACATACATATATATATATATATAATATATATGTATATATATATATTATATATATATATATGAAAGAGAGAAAGACAGAGACAGACACACACAAGAGAGAGACAGAGAGAGAAACAGAGAGAGAGAGAGATGAAGGGAAGAAAAGAGGGAGAAAGAAGGGAAAAAGGAGGAAGGGGAAAAGAAATGGAGGGAGAGGAAAGGAGGAAAGAAGGAGGGAAGGGAGGCATGGGGAGAGGGATGAGGAGAGGGATGGGAACAGGGACAGAGAGAGGGAGGGAAGGGAAGGAGGAGAAGGAGAAAGGAAAGAGAGAGAAGGAAGAGGAAGGAAAGGGAGAGGAAGAGAGAAAAAGGGAAATGGAGAGGAAGAGAGAAATGGAAATGGAGTGAGGAAGAGGGGGAGAGAGAGAGACAGAGAGGGGGGAGGAAGGGAGGGAGAGGAAGATGGAAAGGGAAAAGAAAAGGGAGAGGGAGAAAGTAAGGAAAAGGGAGAAGGTGAAGGAGAAGATGAGATAGAGAGGAAGAAAGATAGGGAGAGAGACAGACCGCCTTCTCAATATTATGGACTTTGAACATTTAAAATGAGACAATTATATAGATGGAAGAGTTCAATATTTTCACATATAAAATATATAAATTATGGCAAAGGAAATTTCGTTACTGAATAAAAGATATCTTCACTTTGCTATCAAAGAGAGCTGAAGAGATAAAGGAGAATTTGAGACTTCTCTGCCCTTTTGCGTGTAGCTAAGGTATTATTATTCTTGGAAACCATGGATATGAGAAAGGAAAATAACAAGGTGAATGTCAAGTACTTATTTACAGGAAGCATCAGAACGTTGCTAGGGAACAGCTTTCAACAAATTTCATGCCCCAGTCCATTTGGTTTACCTAAGGCCTCAAGTCTTTTGCTGAAAAGGAAAAACAAATACAAAGATTTGGGCTTCTAGTTGACAACACTACAGATGATACAATCTTCGCACAAGGGAAATCTGTAATCTGCCTCTGTGTTAACCTGTAAACTGATTTGAACACTATAATACTCCATGGCCAACATTTTTGAAGGCAGAAAAATATAGGAACAAACATGTGGAAAGAAGGCAACGTAGACGTGCATATTAAGAAATATGAGCCATCCGAATTTGAAGTCTGTAGAATAAAAATTAACATAATCTTTCCACTTTCAGGAAGGGAAATCTGGCATAGCAAAAAAAAAAAAAAAAAATCCCTGAATTTGAAATCATAAAAATGAGCTAAAGTCCAAAACTCTGTATCAAGAGTCATGTGACATGTGACTCTAAGCAAATCACCTCTCTATGTCTGTTAAAAGGAAGATTTGTTTAAAAATGAATATGAAATGTTTATATTTTTATATTTAATACTTATATTTCACATTTTATATGTATTATTCCACATCTTGTGGTAAGAAAAGGACTTTATACATTTTAAATGTGACTCATGATTAAAAAGTGGCTCAGTATGACACAGTGAGAAGAAAACTGGCCTAAGAAATGGAAGGACTCATACTGGCTATATATCCCTGGAGAAATCTCTCAGTGTTCTAAGACAAAGGGATGCCAACATGCATTTGTTTGTTTGTTAATTATACCATTAATTTATTTATAACTTGCAGAGTGTGGTAGAGATCCAGCCTCAAAGCTAGAAATATCTTGATTCAAGACCCACTTCTTTTTTAATAATAGCTTTTTCTTTTTCAAAATACATGCAAAGTTTTCAATATTCACTCTTGCAAAACTTTTTGTTCCATATTTTTCTCCTTCCCTCCCTCTCCTCCCCCTTCCCCCTTAGATAGCAAGTAATCCAATATAGGTTAAACATATTCAATTCTTCTAAACATTTCTGTATTTATCATGCCAATCTGCATTTCCTTATCAGAAAGTTTCCTGTGCCCAAAATCACAAACCCCATCACTATTACTTATAAAAGTGAATTAACCACCCTGGACTATGAGGATCAAAGCAATGTTTTAAAAGAGCAAAATAAGCATTGTATTTAAATTTTGAAGGGCACATTCTTTCAAAATGAAATTTTTTTAATTTTTAAAAAGCTAAATCTTTGAAAATCAAAGTAAATGAAAAATGTTTCAAGTCATTTTTTAAGCCACTAATTGAATATTTTTTTAAGTTTCTGCAAATGGAGCTGCTGCCAAAGGCAGAAATTAAAAAGGCACAGGGTTTGAGTTCCATTTCAAGAATTCTCAATCATATCCCTTTTACAATTTTAAAATAAACCATTTTCAAGTACACCAGAAATTCACTAAAATAAGAGGCTCTCAGCTGTCGAACTTTAAATGAACGATCAAACATTTCTGTCAAAATCACCACAGTAACTAACATTCTTATTGCCTGATTAAAAATAGATGACAAAGCACAGAAGAGTACAGTATAAAATGAGCTTCTTACTTTGTGAGATTCTCAGACTAAGAATGGTCCCATGAGGGGAGAAGCCTCTCTTCCAAGTCCAACACTCTTCCACTGAGCAGCGAGCAGAGAGCAGTGTTCCCAAACAAGTCAATTTAACCTCTGCACCTCAATCTTCTGAGCTGTAAAATGGGGGTTGGTGATACCTGACACCTTCTTCACAGGGATGCGGAAGCTTATTGTAAAATGCGGTATCTAAGCTACCACAACCAAATAAATTCCAGAAGGTCTCAGTCAGGCAAAACTTTCCAACTTACTGAAGCAAAACCTGAACTCCTATTACCTTCAATTTTATTTTATGATACCTGGATGAATTCAGCTGTAAGATGACTATTATTACTGAAGCATTTTAAAACCAATGCCTAACTCAGAAATATAGTAACTCACTAACAATAACTGGTATAATCGTATTCCCTTCAATTCATTAGCTAAGATTAAGTTAAAAGCAAATTCAGCAGGTTTTTTTAATGTATGCAACAATACTAATATAGTCCACACATCTTTCTTAAAATAATAACAGCTTCTATTTCTGTAATATTTTGATATCCAATAAAATCCATAATCATTTATTAATTGCCTATTGTGTGTCTCCCCACAAACCCTAAGACGTCTCCATATTGCTATTAATGATGACACTGAAAAATAAAATGACATAACCAGTTTCACAAAGCTGGTAAGCATCTGTTGTAGGGCTCAAATTTATGGTTTTCTAATTCAAAGTCTTTTCACTATACCAAGCTGTCTTATATCACAGGCTTCCACAAAACCAGGGCTCTGCTCAGAATTGAGCTCTCCACAAAATAATGGCAATGAAAGTGACAAAAACAGCAGGGATGATGAAAATGAACAAATTATCTTATAATAAGTCACATTTTATTTCATTTAATAAAATACTTTCCTTACAATAACTCAATCCATCAATAAGCATTTATTAACTATGTGTCAATCTCTGAGGGTACAAAGACAAAACCAAAACAATTTCTGCTCTCAAGCAGTTTACATTCTACTGGGTAAAACAACATAGACCCACATACAGAAATAGAAAATACAAAGTAATTTTGAAAGGGCTGGGGTGCCACCAATCTGTGGAGAAGGGCAGCAAGGACTCATATAAAAAGTGGTACCTGAACTGAGTTTGGGAAGAAACTTGGGAATCTAAGAGAATGGGGGGAAAGGGGATACTTCCCAAGCATAAGCATGCATAAATGTATGAAGACTAGGAAGGAAACGTGTCCCAGGACAGTTAGAAGGAATAGAGTATATAACTTGCAGGATCATAAATTTAGAGCTGTGAATTATCTTAAAGGGCATCTAACCCAACTCCTCCATTTAACAAAGAAGGAACTAGATCCCAAAGGGTGACATGATTGCCCAGGGTCACGAGGCTAGCTATTAAATACATGAAGTAGGATCTAAAGGGGAAGAGGACATGATAATATTGAGCAGGTTAGGAGCTAGATAGCAAATGCGAAAGTGCCTATGTGTTCTCCTATAAGTAAACGGAATTATTGGAGCTGTTTAACCAAGGGGGCAACATGTGGCCAGATCTGAACTGTATTGGAGGATGCATTGCTAAGAGAGAGGATGGATAAAGGGAGATCAAACAGGAAGCTATTACAATATTTCAAACAAGAGAGTGGTGAGGGCCTGAACTGGAGGGATGACCAAGTGGAGAAAAAGGAACAGGTGCAAAAGATGTTGTAGGATGACTTGACAACAGACTGAATGATAGGAGGACAAGAGGAGTAGAAAGACAAGGATAACAAAAAAGTTCTAAAACTGGACGACTGGAAGTGTGCTCAAAATAAATAAAGCAGAATAGAAGAAGAGAAAATTTTTTAACAATTTATTCCTTTCATTAGATGTTCTATTATATGAACATAATATGTTCTATTATAAGTATCATGAGGAATAGAAGTCAAATTCACTAATCTCAGAGTTTATAAACTCCACTCCATCTTCCATTTAGGTTAAATACATCAAATTTGCCATTCTAAGTACTATGGCATTGCTCCTAATATCTAAGATTATTCAGAGATCATACCAACAGTGGCCCAGTAACCACATTTGCATCTTTTCACAGTAGATTAGGATATAGTTTGGGATTGCTAGGTGACATCATAGTGCAAAGAGCACCAGATCTGAAGTCAGGAAAATCCATCTTCTTGTTCAAATATGGTCTTGAACACTCCATAGCTCTGTCTCTTAAACAGAAAGTCACTTAACTCTTGTTTGCCACAGTTTCCTTACCTATAAAATGCAATGGAAAAGGAAAAAGCAAACCACTCCAATACCTTTGCCAAGAAAGCCCCAAATGGAGTCATGAAGAGTGAGATACAATTGAAATGAATGAACAAAAACAAATGTAATTCAGTCAGTCTTGCTGATGCTCATTGAGGGCAACTAGATAATATGTGACCCTCTCCTCAATTTATCTCTGGATTCCACATTCTGTTAAACTATTTTGTCAAAAGATCATTTTCTCTGAAAGAGAAAATAGAAATAATTCAATGTTTGTTTCTTTTTTTTAAATCCTCCTCTGAAGAAGCAGTGTGCTACAGTGGAAAATCCATTATTCTGGAGTCACGAGATCTGAGAAAAAATCTTGCCCTTGACGTGGCTTCAGTGACCTTGAGCAATTCACTTAAATTCCCTGGGCCTCAAGTTCATAACTGTAAAATGAGGGGAAGGGGCAGATTTCATAGTTTTTGAGGTCTCTTGCATTTCTAAAACTATGATCTCATGATTCTAAGCACTAATCCTACCCTTTCTTTGATTTTCATTTTGCCTCCAATATAGCTTAAAAATCATTTTCCTTGTCTTTCTTATTTATTATTAACCTCAGTTCATTCTGAGCACTGCAGATACAATTATGATCTGTAGATCATGATACTCTTTTGTATTCATTCTCAAATGATTGTCACTGCTTCCATCTTCTATTTATTCCTTTTGAAAATTTGAGTTTGTCAAAGAATTGCTCATGCATCCATTATCAGTCTTTTCAGGTCTCTATCCTTGTTCATTCCTTTTGGAATTATTTCTGCTTGTGTCTTCAGAATTTAATTCTTGAGAGTCTCCTATTTGCAGGAACAAACTCCTCAAAATATTATTCTACTGAACTTTATACATCCTATCTCTGAATCCTTTGAAATATGCCCTTCTTAAAATTTAGAATATACAACAAAAGTCCATCTTCTCTATTATAAGCTCCATGATACAAAGAGGGCATTTGATTTGTTCCTAAGATTTCTGGCATTTCTGTTTCTGTGATCAGTTCCTCCTGGTTGATCAAAATCAGGATTAGAACTTATCACATCCTATTCTTTTGAAGGATAAAATTATTATTAAAACAAGTCAGCCTTGGGCAAAGAGAGATCACCAGCAAATGGCTAGGCAGTTGAAAGTCCCTATCACTATAATGCCATATTTCTATGTCAGGTCTGTGGCCTAAGATCTTTGGTTGAATTCAGATCCAATATAATCCAGCATTATGATTTGGGAGCCAACAAAAGCCAATGTGACTTGCAGTGGTGTTGAGAGATATCTCTACTAGTCTCTGTACTTTGCCTAGGTCAGACAACATCTAAAATACTGAGTTCTATACACTCCAGTTTAAGAAGGATACTGATGAGTTGGAAAACATCCAAAAGAAGGCAGCCAAAATTAGGTACAAAAAAAAATTCAGGTCATAGTTGAATAATCTGGAGATTGAGGGGATCGTTTTGTAGGGAAAAAATAGACTCAGCTAGGACATAATGATTGTGGTCAGGTATATGAAAAAGTGTCACGTGAAAAGGGGATCAGACAGGTCACAGCAATGAGTAATATATGAAAACTAAAAAGAGGAGAAATTAGAATTGATGTCAATAAGACTTCCTATCAGAGCAGTCCAAAAGTGGAATAGGTTCATCCTCACTGGTGCTCCTGAAGCAAAGGCTAAATGACCTCTTGTCAAGTAGGTTAGAGGGGATTTTTTTTTTTTTTTTTGACTGAGGCAATTGGACTTGCCCCGGGTCACACAGCCAGGAAGTGTTAAGTGTCTAAGATCAGATTTGAACTCAGGTCCTCATGATTTCAGGGCTGGTGCTCTATCCACTACAACAACTAGCTACCCCAAGAGGGGATTATTTTCATATAGAGGTTGGAAAACTAAGTGACCACAGAATTCTGTGACTTTTGTAGTCTGTTTCCCAAATTCCTCATCTAATCCATCCTCTATATGGACAATATAGATCTATATTGTCCAAACAATCTATAGTACATACCTAAAGTGATATAACTTTATTTAACATCTCCATTGATCCTCATTCACAAACTCACCACCATGTTTCTCTCCTCTCAAGTTCCAGGATTTCTAAATATGAGTACATATTACTACTATAAATGTTATCCCGTGTCTCACTTTCATCTATCTTGATCCTTGTGAATAAGGATTATCCTTCTAAAAACTAAAGTTCAGCCATGATTTCTATACCACTGGATCTCAATGATGTATAAGCTAAATATGCCTCCTTGAATTGGGATCTCTAGCTCACCTGATCCTCACACTTGGAACATTTATGTACATACATCTGAGGCAATGGATTATATTATATAGCTCTCTTCCTGTATATTTTTTCTGTGAATTATTGTTCCTCCCTTCTGCTATTCTTCATCTTAGCATGCTTCTACTATAAATCCTGCCTTTAGATTTTTTTAGAATCAAGTGCCTGAGAATATGATAGGGATGAAGTAGGTCTGAAGCAATTCATGTGAAATTTTAGTTTAGTTTATATAAGATGTTAGTTGACTACAAACTTTAATATGGATCAAGAATGTGACTACTTTTTAAAAGGCAATATAATTTTTAAAAATATTAATAGTAGTATATGAATTATAGTATAAGTATCCTTGCATTCCTACACTGGTCAGCCCACATTTGAAATGCTACATTCAATTCTGAGTACCACTTTTTAAAAATGCTGAAAAACCCAGTTATATAAACCAGGATTGTAACTTTATCTAGGAACCATGTCATATGATAAGTAGCTTGCAAAGAGTAGGGTCATTTAGCCTAGGCAAGAGAAGTCTATAAAGGAAATAAGACAACTTTGTCCTCAAATATTCTGAAGAGGTACAACAATTAACACTAAAATTTAATTAACAATTAGTTCTCCCACGGTGAAACAGACATATTTCCACTGCCTTTTAAATAAAGACCAAGAAAGCCAGACATTCGAGACCCTCCCAAGATATGTCCCCAACTTTTGTAAGACCGTCACATACACTCTACATCACAACCAAACATCCCATTCCACCTTCAGTTCCAAATACATCCCTTAAGTTTTCCTGTGCGTGCTCATGTTCTTCCCTGTATCTAGAATGTCTTACTCTCCCCAAAATTTAGCTATTGAAATTCCTATTTTTCAAGGCCTAACTCAAATGCTATGATTCTTGGAGCTTTAAATGACTTCTTCTGCATCATATCCTCTAGTACTTCATAACATCCTTATCAAAGAATCACAGAATTTCAAAGCTGTAGGGACACTCAATAGTTATCTAGCTCAATTCAAGCATGAAAGATTCCCTCTATCCATCATCTATCATTAATTAGGCATTTATTATGTGCCAAGCATTGTGCTAAGAACTGGGAATACAAAGAAAGTGTTTGTTTTTTTTTTAATCCCCATCCTTAAAGTGCATATTTTAATGGAGAGATTAAAATCACTATGTATAAGATATTTTCAGGTTATATGGGAGCACTAGCAAAAGAGATCAGGAAGAGTGTCCCGAAGAAAGTGGGGTACCAGATAATGAGTCATCTAGGATATGCTCAGGACCTATACACTCCAAAGGCAGTCTATTCCACTTGGGATAGCATTACAATATAATCTGACTAGAAAACACAAAATCCTATTACTTCCTTATTCCTAGGTGCTAGGATGCCCTTACCATGATCTAGAATTACTTTCCTGCCCAGCACACCCCGGTGCTTGGCATAATGCCTGGTAAGTACATAGTGGGTACTTAATGTTTAATTGGCTGGTTGACTCAACTTTAGCTTACAATCCACTAAAACTCCAAGATCTTTCTAGATAAATTGCTGACTAGTCACAGCTTCTCCATCTTGGACTTTAGGGGCTGGTTTTTTAATTCAAATAGATGTTTAAATTTATTTATTTTTTGATGGGACAATTGGGGTTAAGTGACTTGCCCAGGGTCACACAGCTAGGAAGTGTTAAGTGTCTGAGACCAAATTTGAACTCGGGTCCTCCTGAATTCAGGGCTGATGCTCTATCCACTGCGCCACCTAGCGGCCCCGACTTGTTAATTTAATTTAAAAAATTTTTAATCTAAAAGACTTTATATTTATCCCTATTAAATTTCATCCAACTAGCTTCAGTTCAAAACCTTCCAATATATGAACTCTCTCCCCTCTAAAATTTGCCATCTGTATTTATCCAACTTATTAATAGAAATATTCAACAGCACAGAACAAAGCACAGATCTCTGGGCTACTCAACTAAAAGCCTCCTTTCAATGTGACATGAAACCATCAATGATTACTATTTGGGTCTGGCCACTCAAACAGCTCCAAATCTCTGTCTTTTATACACCTATATGCAAGTGTTACTTCCTCTTTTTAATCTGTAAACGCACAGACAACAGAAAATATTGTTTATCTTTGCATCACCAATTCCTGACACAGTGTATTTTACATTATAGTAAGGATTGAGTCATTTCATTCATATCTGACTCTCTGTGACCCTATATGGCAAAGATTCTGGAGTGGTTTGTTATTTCCTTCCCTGGCTCATTTTGCGCATGAAGAAATGAGGAAAACAGGGATAAGTGATTGTCCAGGGTCACATATCTAGTAAGTGTCAAAGGCTATATTTGAACTCAAGTCTTCCTGACTTTGGGATCATTGTTCTGGCCACTCAACCATCTAGGTGCCCCACATTTTACATGCCAGGAATTAAATAAACATTTGTTAAATGAAGAATGTTGAACCAAAAGAACAAAAAAAAAAAAAAAAGCTTTTCACTTACTATTTATACATTTTCACATTTCTTTTTATTTTCTACAAAACGTGAGAATACTTTGGAAACTTGGAAATTACCTCTAAATCCCACAATTCACTGCAAATAAGAACCTCATGTTGCATAACATAATAAAGAAAATTTATAATTCTTAGAACATAAAATCAAATAATGACAAATGTAGGCCATTTGCATTCAGTTGTTGGACTCCAAATACAATATAAATAAAAATCAATTAAGAAGCAATACTCTAACATGACATACAAAATCTTTCATCAAAATGACTTTGTTCTGCACCCCAGGGTTCATTAAATATACATTTTATAGCTCATGACTGAGACATAGAAGAGGCAAAGAGAATATCAACAAAGATGCACAAGGAATCTTGATTAATGAGCCAGTCATTTTTGTACCACCATGATGGCAGAGTAAACCAGGTCTTAACCTACATTTCATAAACTGTGGCTGTCTTATGGAGCTTTTATGAATCTATTATTTAATGTATGAGAAATCTAACAAAATGTTAACTTATATAAGCAGCATAGCCTTGAGGATAGTTCCTGATTTTAACATGTCTGGTTCCTAAACTGTTTATTGATCTAATTATTTTTCCAAACCCTGTCCTTCCCTCTTGATTTTCTTAATCCTGCTGATAATATTACAAACTGAAAGCTACATGAGGCCCTGAACTGTGATACCTGTCATCTTTGAACCTGTAAAACCTAACATTAGGACTCTGCTCATAGTTAATAAATATATGCTGACACTTGATAAGTATTTGCTGAATTGGAATTCCAGGAAATGGGTTTTTCCCATTCAGGTATACTTCATCTATAAAGAATACCCTAATCTCCATTTCAAGAACACAACTTTATTTATTTAGCCTATCAGATTTACTTCCGTATATTTAAGTTTGCCAATGTGGTATAATTGAAAAAGCATAGGATTAAGATTAGCAAACTTGGGTTCAAAGGCCAGCTATGACATCAGATATATTAACATAGGGAAATTATTTATCCTCTCTTGATTTCAGTTTATCCAGCTATAAAATGGGGATAATGTTTGTACTGCCTATCTCTCCCATTGTTATTATGAAGAAAGCATTTCATAAATATTAAAGCATTATAGAAAATATGAGTTATCATGAGAGTATTTGCCAATAATGCCATTCCATCTTAGCTCAGGAATTTTGTTCTAGCTGAAAGTCTGAAAAAAGTCCCCCTCCCCCAGCCATTCCAATTTATCTATCATATGACTGAAATGTGAATGGCTCACCAGTGGTTTTAACCAATTCCCGAGAGCTATCTTCATGGAGAACTGTAAAGCTTCCCTTTAAGGAAACAAAATCTTTGTGTGTCCAATAGGGACCTCTCTACTTTTCTCTGCATTTGTTTTTTCTGTGTCCTTCATGATGCTCCCTTAAAAAGACAAGTCCAATGACCTGATCCCTCTGATCAAATGTAGTTAGTCTCATTATTTCAGAAGAATAATCAGATTCATTCCTGTTTTTGTATTTTCACTTAAGATTGTTCTCTTCCCTTGAGGAGAACCATCCTTTCTCCACCCTCCAATAATCAAATATTACTCACTCTTCAGGGTAGAGTTGAAATCCCACTTCCTTCTCAACAAGAGAAAGGCTTCCATGACTACCCCAAGCCTCAGTGATTTTCCTTTTCTTCTCAGTATCTATGGTGGTCACAATTTTTGCCACAAAATCTAATACCTTCTTATATATACTCTTAGCAGTATATAATATTTTCATGTATATTCATGCACTTTATTAAATGTAAAACATTGTAGCAATGTTAGCTATTGTTCTTATTAGACTTGGTGCCTATAAAAAGTCATGTAGAAATGATTTTAGGTAATTCTTAATAAAAAGGCCAATCAATCATTTAAGTGCTTATTGTGTGTCAGGAGCTGTGCTGAGCTGAGGATAATCTCTGCTGTCAATGAGTTTCCATTCTAATGAGTAAAGACAATATAAAAAAGGGAACTGAGATCAAGGGGAAAGGGCCAAGGAGGTACCAGTATAGGAACATGATGGCAAAGTTCAGAGAAGCAGAATTGGGAAAGAAATGAAGGATAACTGCCCTGGGGACCCCCTTCAAAATTGAGGTTTCAAAAAAGAATTCACCAATGAGAAATGGAGGCCACAGGGTTAGAGAGATTTCTCAGGATGAGAAGTGAAAGAGGGAAGATCCCAAGTAGATGTGCCAAAGAGAGGCTAGATTGACTATCAAGCATGGTATAAGAAAGATTCATGCTTCGAGCAACTACCCTTCTAACATCTATGGTGTCATGGCAGTGTAGGAAAAAACACTAGACCAAGTCAGAAGACCTAGGTTCTTCAAATTTTGACCCTGTAAATTATAGAATTAGAATTATAATGTTCCACAAATCCCATCACCTCTCTGGACCTTGGTTCTATTTTCTATAAATGAGGGAGTTTGGATTATATGATCTCTTAAGTTTTTTTCCAGCTCCAGTTCCTAAGATTTCATCATCTCTATGGCTTATTAAAAGTTTATTGGATTTATAAATGCATGCAAATACACGTATTTGTGTGTATATATATATGTATATATATATATATATATATATATATATATGAGCAATAGTATTCTATAAATATAAGGATCTTCAAAAACTGAAAGTACATCAAGGTAATTAAATATTGATGAGTACAGCTCAAAGTCTCAGAGGAAGACCCTCCCAGTGTATCACAGAGCCTAACTGTTGTAAATGTCTAGTGGCCAGGTTAATATTACTGTGAAAATGACACAAATCAACCAAGTAAAGAGGCAGTAAAGCTTCCTTTGGCATGGAAGGGAGAAGCAGTCATGAATCTTGTACTTTAAGGCCACTGGAAATCAGAGAACCTGTCCAAAGAAATACTTTAAAGACATTATGAAAGTTTCGATCCCCAGACAGAATATATGATCTCCAGCACTGAATTGAAAATCAATAATGTTTCATTCATACCAATTTCACAAAAGATAAGACTGCAAGCCATGATGAAATGGACACTACTGCATCTATCAAACTAGTTTCAATTCTCTATATTTCTCCCAACTCCAAATCATCTGTTATTATAGGAACCAAGCACAATCACTAAGGAAATGACATTTTAAACCTTTGCATACTATGTATGTATTACGGTTTCCTAGATGACACAATGCAAACAGCACAGAAAGAACAAGTATTATAGCTCAAGGGAAGGGTGAAGTGACTTTTCCTGATATTATTTTTTTTCTTTCATCTGAAAGCTGAGATATTTCCCTAGTTGAATTTTCTTTTTTAATATCTGTACTTTTTATTCTCACATTATTACTAATTATGATGTAAGAACTTGATTTAAGTCAAGACACAGAGTAATAAAATGAGTTAGAAAGTACTTCATTCAGTCCCCCACTAATCTAAATATGAATCATCTCTATGGCAAACTTAATAAGTATCCAATCAGCCTATATTTGAAGGCCTCTAAGGAATAGAAAACTCTATAGTTCCTGATTCCACTTTGAAATACCTCTGTGAGGAAGTCAGTCCTTCTGTAAAGCAATTTGAAATCTGCTTCTCTGCAACTTTGATCTTTTGCTCCTAGTCAGGGTCAGAAGTCAAGCAGAATAAGTTGTAATATACATTATTTACATCAATATTCATCTGAATAGGGAATCCTCTTCATAGTATCACCAAATTCAACATGAAGACCTTCAAAGAATGGATATTGGAAGTACAACCTTGGGCAAGGTACAGAGAGTTTTAGAATAGGAAGGGATTATGAAGGCTAACTAAGGGGCAACCCTTGGTGCCATTCTCTATTACCACACAGACCATATCTCTCCATCATAAAATGGAATGCAGCATGAAACACTGTCAGATACTTTTCTGAAAATGAAGAGAAATTTATTTATCACATTCCCTTGATCTACCAGTCTGATTAGTCTATTAAAAAAAAAAGTAGGTGAGGATAATCTGGTGTAACCTAATCTTAATGAAGTCTTGATGATTTTTAGTGATTATTCCTTCCCATTCTATATGCTCACAAACATCATCTTAATAAAACATTTTAGAATTTTGCAAAAAATAAAAGTCAGTCTTACAATCTAGAGCTGCAAAACTCTACCCTCTTCCTTTTTTTCAGAATACGGGGAGAGCATATACCATTCTCAGTCTTGTGATATCTCTTGGGTCTGACAAAATCTTTCAAAGATCATCAGCATGTAACTCAGCAATTGAATCTCCAACTTCTCTTAATAGCCTAAGATATATTTTGCCTAATCTTGAAGTCATACAAGACAGCCAGATGTTGTCTATTTCATTCATTATCTTTGGATTAAAAATCCTCATCAGATATTTTTGTTTTATATTTCTCAATCTAAAGATCTCTCCATTTGAGAGAGAACGCAGAAATAAAATGCATACTCAGCATTTCTATGCATATATTTGAAGTAATGGGGATTAATGCATTATGGGGCACTTCTCCTTGCTTTGTCTTCCTATTTTACTCCTTGTAGGTTTAGCAGTGTGTGAAGAAGATGTTTTCTCCCTTCCCTTCCTCCTAAATTTAAAGTCTTTTGATAAGTTCTTCAATTCTTAGGCAAGTAAATTCTTTTCAACCTGTATTAATGTACTCCCATCTCTGGCCCAAAGCTCATAAGTTCTTTATCTTTAGCCCTGCTCCAGAAACCCAAATTTTGGTTCCCCCACTATTTTCTTAATTCAGAACATTCATTTTCATTGTCATTGCTTTCCTGAGGTTTGTCCTTTCAGCTAGAGGCAGTAATAATACCCACATTGTTCTACATATTTAGTTTTATACCAATGAAATTGCCAAAGAGATATTTATAGAATTGGACAAAAGCTTAATAAAAATAAATAATAATAAATAAATAAATTAGAGGAATGAAGGTTTAATAATATCAAGGCATATAATGAACAAACTGAGCATACATTTTTGGGGAAAGGGTGCTACCAGAACTCAAAACATATTACAAAGCCAAAATTTTCAAAACTAACTGATATTGTACCTCATCCCTATCAGATATGCTAACATGACAGAAAAGAAAAATTACAACTGTTAGAGGGAAGATGGAAAAACAGGGAAACTAATGCATAATAGGTGAAGTTGTGAACTGATCCAACCATTCTGGAGAGCAATTCAGAACTATGCCCAAAAATCTATAAAATTGTATATATCCTTTAATCCAGAAATAACACTTATATTCTTAAGGAGATTTTTTTTAAAAAGGAAAAGTCCTATAGACATAAAAATATTTATAGCAGCTTTTTTTAGGTGGCAAGAAATTAGAAATTGAGGGGATACCCATTAATTGGGGACTGGCTGAACAAATGTTAGTGCATGATTATAACAGAATATTATCATGCTTTAAGAAACGAAAATCTGGAAAGACATAAATGAACTGTTGCAAAGTGGAATGATCAGAACCAGGAGAACTCAATAATAGCAACATTGTATAACTATATGTGGCTTAGATAATCTCAGCAATACCAATAAAAATCCAAAGATTTATGATGAAAAATGCTAGCTACCTCCAAAGAGAGAAAAAAATGGACTCAATGCAGATTGAAGCATACTTTTAATTTTTCTTTATTATTCTGAGGGAATCTACTTTTTTTCTTTTAAAATATTACTATACCTCCAAACAGATTAAACATATAGGAAAATGTCTTAAATGAAGAAAAATACTTACAGCAGCTCTTTTTGTCATTAACAAAGAACTGTAAACTATCAAGGTGCCTACCAGTTGAGAAATAACTGAAGAAATCAAGGTAAATCAAGGAATCCTTCCTTTTCCTTCACTCTCTTCTTAATTTTCTACAATCTGGCTTCCAACTTATTATTCAACCAAAACTGCACTCTCCAAAGTTACTAACAAACTCTTAATTACAATCTAATAACTTTTTTCCATCCTTATTCCTCTTAACTTTTCTCCAGACCTTAATACTGTCAATCAACCTCTTCTTAATACTCTCTTCTCTCAAAGTTTTTATGACTTTGTTTTATCTTTGTCCTTTTACCTATCTGATCACTCCTCAATCTTCTGATTCTTCATCTGGGTCCCAGCCTCTAACCTTGAGTACCCCACAAGATTCTATCCCAGACCCTCCTCTCTTCTCCCTCTATTTTTTACTTGATGATCTCAGTAGTTCCCAGGATTCAATTGTCTTCTTTGTATTAAATATTCTCAAATGAAGTCATCAGCACTTACCTCTCTGCTGATCTCCAGTCTGCTGTCTCCAATTGGACATTTTGATTTGGATGTTCTGTATACTTCTTCAACTCAACATGCCCAAAACAGAATTCATATCTTTCCCCAAAAATCATCCCCTTTTCCTAACTTCTCTATTACTGCTGAGGACATCACCATGCTCCTAGTCACTCAGGCTCAAAACCTAGGGGTCTTCTTTGATTCCTTATTCTTTCTCACTCATCTATATTTAGTCTTTTGCCAAAGCCTATTAGTTTTACCTTCATAATACCTCACATACTTCTCGTTCTCTCCCCTGACATTGCCACTACCCTGATGCAGGTCCTCATTTGCTCTGACTGTACTATTGCAATAGTCCTATTGACTAGTATCCCTATCACCAATTTCTTTTCTCATTCAATTCTCAAAGTGATATTCCTAAAGCACAAGTATGACCATATCCACTCCCCTACTCAATAAACTTCCTCTCATCTCCAGTATCAAATATAAAATCTTATAGTACTTAAAATCTTCATAACCTTCTCCCTCCCATCTTTCAAAGTTTCTTATACCCATTCAGATAATATAAGTTCCAGTAAAACTATAATAGTGGGAGATCTCAACCTTGCACTCTCAGATTTAGACAAATCAAACCACAAAACAAACAAGAAAGAAATTAAAAAAGTAAATAGAACATTAGAAAAACTAGGTATGATAGACCTTTGGAGAAAACTGAATGGCAATAGAAAGGAATATACTTTCTTCTCAGCAGTTCATGGATCCTATACAAAAATTGACCATATATTAGGACATAAAGATCTCAAAATTAAATGTAGGAAGGCAGAAATAATAAATGCCTTCTTCTCAGATCACAATGCAATAAAAGCTACATTCAGTAAAAAGTTAGGGGTAAATAGACCAAAAAGTAATTGGAAACTGAATAATCTCATCTTAAAGAATGACTGGGTGAAAGAGCAAATTATAGAAACAATTAACAATTTCACCCAAGATAATGATAATGATGAGACATCATATCAAAATCTTTGGGATGCAGCTAAAGCAGTAATAAGGGGAAATTTTATATCTTTAGAGGCTTATTTGAAGAAAATTGAGAAAGAGAAGATTAACGAATTGGGCTTACAACTTAAAAGGCTAGAAAAAGACCAAATTATAAACCCCCAACCAAAAATTAAACTTGAAATACAAAAATTAAAAGGAGAAATCAATAAAATTGAAAGTAAAAAAACTATTGAATTAATAAATAAAACCAAGAGTTGGTTTTATGAAAAAGCCAATAAAATAGATAAACCTTTGGTAAATTTGATCAAAAAAAAAGAAAGAGGAAAATCAAATTGATAGTCTTACAAATGAAAAGGGGGATCTTTCCACCAATGAAGAGGAAATTAGAGAAATAATAAGGAGTTACTTTGCCCAACTTTATGCCAATAAATTTGATAACTTAAGTGAAATGGATGACTTTCTCCAAAAATATAGGCTCCCTAGATTAACAGAGGAGGAGATAAATTGCTTAAATAGTCCCATTTCAGAAAAAGAAATAGAACAAGCTATTAATCAACTCCCCAGGAAAAAATCCCCAGGGCCAGATGGATTCACATGTGAATTCTACCAAACATTTAAAGAACAATTAGCCCCAATGTTATATAAATTATTTGAAAAAATAGGGGATGAAGGAGTCCTACCAAACTCCTTTTATGACACAGACATGGTACTGCTACCTAAACCAGGTAGAGCAAAAAATGAGAAAGAAAATTATAGACCAATCTCCTTAATGAATATTGATGCTAAAATCTTAAATAAGATATTAGCAAAAAGACTTCAGAAAATCATCTCCAAGATAATACACTATGATCAAGTAGGATTTATTCCAGGAATGCAGGGCTGGTTTAATATTAGGAAAACTATTAATATAATTGACCATATTAATAATCAAATTAATAAGAACCATATGATCATCTCAATAGATGCAGAAAAAGCATTTGACAAAATCCAACATCCATTCCTACTAAAAACTCTTGAGAGTATAGGAATAAATGGATTATTCCTTAGAATAATCAGGAGTATATATTTAAGACCGTCAGTAAGCATAATATGCAATAGAAATAAACTGCAACCTTTCCCAGTAAGATCAGGAGTGAAACAAGTTTGCCCACTATCACCATTACTATTCAATATAGTACTAGAAACGCTAGCCTCGGCAATAAGAGCCGAGAAAGAGATTCAAGGAATTAGAGTAGGAAATGAGGAAATTAAACTATCACTTTTTGCAGATGACATGATGGTATACTTAGAGAACCCCAAAGACTCTGCTAAAAAGCTACTAGAAATAATTCAAAATTTCAGCAAAGTGGCAGGATACAAAATAAATCCACATAAATCCTCGGCATTTTTATATATCACTAACAAAATGCAACAGCAAGAGATACAAAGAGAAATTCCATTCCAAACAAATGCTGAGAGTATAAAATATTTGGGAATCCATCTACCAAAGAAAAGTCAGGAATTATATGAGAAAAATTACAAAACACTTGCCACAAAAATAAAATCAGATTTAAATAATTGGAAAGACATTCAGTGCTCTTGGATAGGCCGAGCGAATATAATAAAGATGACAATACTCCCCAAACTAATCTATTTATTTAGTGCTATACCAATCAGACTCCCAAGAAACTATTTTAATGACCTAGAAAAAATAACAACAAAATTCATATGGAAGAATAAAAGGTCAAGAATTGCAAGGGAACTAATGAAAAAAAAAACTCAGAGGAAGGTGGTCTAAGTGTACCTGATCTAAAGCTATATTATATAGCAGCAGTCACCAAAACCATTTGGTATTGGCTACGAAATAGACCGGTAGATCAGTGGAACAGATTAGATACAAAGGACAAAAAAGGGTACATCTATAGCAATCTAATCTTTGACAAACCCAAAGATTCCAACATTAGGGATAAAAATTCATTATTCGGAAAAAACTGTTGGGAAAACTGGAAATTAGTATGGCAGAAATTAGATATGGATCCACACTTAACACCATATACCAAGATAAGATCAAAATGGGTCCATGATTTAGGCATAAAGAGGGAGATAATAAATAGATTAGAGGAACAGAGGATAATCTACCTCTCAGACTTGTGGAGGAGGAAGGAATTTATGACCAGAGGAGAACTAGAGATCATTATTGATCACAAAATAGAAGATTTTGATTACATCAAACTAAAAAGTTTCTGTACAAATAATACTAATGCAAACAAGATTAGAAGGGAAGTAACAAATTGGGAAAATATTTTTAAAAACAAAGGTTCTGACAAAGGTCTCATTTCCAAAATATATAGAGAACTGACCATAATTTATAAGAAACCGAACCATTCTCCAATTGATAAATGGTCAAAGGATATGAACAGACAATTCTCAGATGAAGAAATTGAAACTATATCCACTCACATGAAAGAGTGTTCCAAATCACTACTGATCAGAGAAATGCAAATTAAGACCACTCTGAGATACCACTACACACCTGTCAGATTGGCTAAGATGACAGGAACAAATAATGACAAATGTTGGAGGGGATGTGGGGAAATTGGGACACTAATACATTGCTGGTGGAGTTGTGAAAGAATCCAGCCATTCTGGAGAGCAATCTGGAATTATGCCCAAAAAGTTATCAAACTGTGCATACCCTTTGACCCAGCAGCGCTACTACTGGGATTATATCCCAAAGAAATACTAAAGAGCGGAAAGAGACATATATGTGCCAAAATGTTTGTGGCAGCTCTTTTTGTTGTAGCTAGAAACTGGAAGATGAATGGATGTCCATCAGTTGGAGAATGGTTGGGTAAATTGTGGTATATGAAGGTTATGGAATATTATTGCTCGATAAGAAATGACCAGCAGGAGGAATATAGAGAGGCCTGGAGAGACTTAAATCAACTGATGCTGAGTGAAATGAGCAGAACCAGAAGATCACTGTACACTTCAACAACAATACTGTATGGGGATGTATTCTGATGGAAGTGGAAATCTTCAACATAAAGAAAAACCAACTCACTTCCAGTTGATCAATGATGGACAGAGGTAGCTACACCCAGAGAAGAAACACTGGGAGGGGAATGAAAATTGTTAGCACTAATATCTGTCTGCCCAGGTTGCATGTACCTTCGGATTCTAATGTTTATTGTGCAACAAGAAAATGATATTCGCACACATGTATTGTACCTAGATTATATTGTAACACATGTAAAATGTATGGTATTGCCTGTCGTCGGGGGGAGGGAATAGAGGGAGGGGGGGTAATTTGGAAAAATGAATACAAGGGATAATATTATAAAATATATATATATATAATAAAAAAAAAAAAAAAAAAAAAAGATAATATAAGTTCCAATGACACAGAACTCCTTGCTGTTCCTCAAACAAGAAATTCCATCTTCCTACTCCAGGTACTTTTTTCTGGCTGTCTCCCATAGCTAAGATGCTCTCCCTCATCATTTCTTCTAGACCATGGCCTCCATGGCTACCTTCAAGTTACCAGTAAAAGTCCTACTTTCTACTAGAAGCCTTTCCCATTCTCATTTAGAAGAAAAAGATGGATTTCATTTTAAAGTCAAAGAAAGTTTATTACTCTGGGTCAAAAACTGCAATGAATTATAATGATACCAGGAACAGCTGGATGACTCAGTGGTTAAGAGCAATGGGCTTGAAATAAGGAAGATCTGAGTTCAAACTTAGCTTCTGACACTTACTAGCTATGTAAACCTGGGCAAGTCTGTTTGCCTTAATCTACTGAATATTTCAGAAATTTTACTTAACTATATTCAAAAATCAATGTTATAAATCCTTCACAATAAAGGTACATTACTAGATAAGACCTAAAGATCTTCTTAACAAATGGCCATATGATTTAGTATCATAAATATAGTTTAACATGATAAAACATAGCATTTTCCAACATCAAGAATAAATATCCAACTATGTATATATAAATATCTACTTAGTGGATTATTAAAATTAATGTTTAATTTCAGCCTGTTTGTTCCAGCTACCTATTATCTTCTAGGCAATTTCATACTATCCATCAGCTGCTGTGTGCTAATATATTATAAACTAATTTAAAAATATGCCTGAGTCAAACATGACTAAGAAGGCAAAACCATTCAAAGACAAATCACATGATGGATTTCAAAGCTAAACCAAATGCCTTAGAATCTACTTATCACAGGCTCCACAGAATAAATAATTGTGAAGTTATTACAGTATTCTTCACATTGATGACAAGAGAGACATCGTGATTAGAAGACCTCACATTTCTCATATTGGTAAAAGTAAATACATTCACCTCACTAACTCCTTGGGAGGTGGGTCATGTAAATGTCCTTATCCCCATTTTCTGGTAAGAAATGTTTTAATGCTTAAAACAAGTAAATGATTTTTCCACAATTAACCATCTAGTTCTATTAGCTGACAGTCTTGGGACTGTAATGTTGATTTTCAAATTACAAATGGATTCCCCCTGCTACTATATGGCATTATCTTAACAACAGAAATTTTAGATTTTGGAGATCTAACTCAGATTTCCTCTCATTAGAAATATTCTTCAAAATATTACTAATAGCTTTAACTTAAAATCCACTTGAGCATTTCTGATGACGAGATGCTCACTACAATTTATACCATTATTGGACAGCTAGAAAGTTCCTCTTTAACAATTGAACTAAAATCTGTCTTCCTTTATCTTCTACTCTTTAGTCCTAGACACAAGTAAGTCTATTTCTTCTTCTATCCAAAAGTCCTTCAGATACTTAAAGCCAACTAATTTGTCTTCCCTAAGTGTTCTCTTAAAATAGCCCCAGTTCATTTTAATCATTCTTCACATGACACAATTTTCAGAACCTGGACTTTGGTTGTCAGGGTCTTTTTTGTCCAGAACAGAGCAAAATATTCCACAAATGACTGCTTTTACCCACAAGCTACTAAGGACTCTGGCAGCTAATAGTCTGCCAGAGAATTTTAAGGGTATCTGCCCACGCTCCAAAAAAAAAAAAAGTAATTCTACATTAGAGTGGCTTTTCTTAAAATACTTTCAACTCATTCATGTGTGTATGACAGGTGACATGTACTATGAAAATAGAAGCTGGACAGGCAGAAACTATTAATCAATAGCATTCAATGTCAAATAGAAAGGGGGAGAGAAGGAGTAAAAAATATAAAGAAGAATTTTCTCAGCATGTTCATTATGAAATAGGCATTAACTTTTCAAGACCAACATATCTGACTTAGCAACAGAGTTAATTAAGCTGTAAGATAAATACAAGTTTTAAGTACTGGCAATAAGCTTAATTACATATGTGATAGTCATATCCCTTAAAACTGACAACTTTCATCACATCTCTGCCACATCAAATGGAATCAGAATTCCAGATGTAATTAAGGCTGTTTAGTTTCCTTGAAGATTGTAGCAATTGGGCATGTTAAGCATTTTAGAAAAGAAACATTTGATCTAATTAAGTAAATCTTATTGAAAAAGTCAGTCTGTAAAACGGAGATAATAAACTGCAAAGGAATGACTTATTAATAACTTTTAGCATTGGGTATAATTAATACAGCTATTTCCAGATATTGCCAGCTAAATTTGAAAAGCTGAAAAAAAAAGTCAGATTTCTCTGGAAAGCTGGATCTTGGTTGTGATTCCTCAGAAATTTCAATTGTAGTTGATGCCTAATAATTCTATTACCTTACAATATTTTTTCTTCTTGTTCAATAGTGACCCATTCCACCTGTGGTTTTCTTGTCAAAGATACTGGAGTG